>NW_006922552.1:137639-150220 GCF_000298275.1 Orycteropus afer afer
AGCATAGTGCCTAAGGCATTTGACTGCTAACCAGAAGGCTGGTGGTTCAAACCCACCAGCCACTCCTTGGAAGGAAGATTGGGCAATCTACTTCCATACTGATACCACCTAGGAAACCCAAGGAGTGGTTGCTATGAGTCAGATCTGACTCGACAGCAGCGAGTTTGTTTTTATTTCCTTTTGTTAATTCTGCTTTTACCCTAAAAACAGCCATCTTCTTTGTGGGTTTAATCATGTAGTTATTGTTGCTGTTGTTGTTGTTAGGAGCCATTGAGTTGGCTCTGACTCATAGCGACCCCATTTACAACAGAATGAAACACTGCCTGTTCCTGCCCCAGCCTCATAATCCTTGCTATACCTGAGCCCATTGTAGCAGCCACTGTGTCAATCCATCTCACTGAGGGCCCTCCCCCTTCTCATAGACCCTCCACTAAGGGTCATGATATCTTTCTCCAGGGAATGGTCTCTTCTGGCAACAAAAACAAAGTAGGTGAGATGAAGTCTTGCCATTCTCACTTCCAAGGAGCATTCCAGCTGCACTTTTTCCAGAACAGATTTCTTCATTCTTCTGACAATCCATGGTACTTTCAAAATTCTTCACCAACACCACAACTCAAAAGCATCAACTCTTCTTTGGTGTGTCTTATTCATTGTCCTTCTTTCATATGCATATGAAGCTATTGGAAATACCATGGCTTGGGTTAGGTGCATCTTAGTCTTCAAAGAGACATCTTTGCTCTTCAGCATCTTAAAGAGGCCCTTTGCAGCACATTTGTCCAGTGCAATATGACTGATTTCCTGACTGCTGCTTCCACTGGAGTTGATTGTGGAAACAAGTAATATGAAGTCTTTGACAACTTTAATCTTTTCTCCATTTATCATGATGCTGCTTATTGGTCCAGTTGTGAGGATTTTCATTTTCTTTATATTGAGGTGTAATCCATACTGCAAACTCTAGCCCTTAATCTTCATCAGTAAGTGCTGCAAGGTTGTGCCATCTGGGTGTTGCAGGATGTTAATAAGTTTTCCTCCAATCCTGATGCCATATTCTTCTTCATACAGTGCAGCTTCTCAGATTATTTTCTCATCATACAGATTGAATAAGTGTGGTGAAAGGGTACAACCTTGATTCGTACCCTTCCTGATTTTAAAACATGCAGTATCATCTCCTTGTTCTGTTTGAATGACAGCCTCCTGGTCTATGCACAGGTTCCTGATGAGCATAATTACATGTTCTGGAATTCCCAATCTTCTCAAAGTTATCCATAATTTGTTATGATCCACACAGTCAAATGCTTTTCCATACTCAATAAAAGACTAGGAAACATCTTTCTGGTATTCTTTCCTTTCAGTCATCTGACATCTGTAATGGTATCTGTCATTCCCCATCCTCTTCTGAATCCAGGTTGCATTTCTAGAAGTTTCCTGTCAATATACTTCTGTAACCATTTTTTAAATTATCTTCAGCAATATTTTATTTGCATGTAATGCTAATGATATTGGTAGATAATTTCCACATTCGGTTGGATCACCTTTCTTTGGAATGGATAAAAATATGGATCTCTTCCAATTGGCTGACCAGGTAGTTTTCTTCCAAATTTCTTCACATAGATGAGTAAGTGCCTCCAGTGCTGCATATGTTTGTTGAAACATCTCAGTGGATATAGTGGCATAGTGCCTAAGGCATCTGACTACTAACCAGAAGGCTGGAAGTTCAAATCCACCAGCAACTCCTCAGAAGGAAGATTGGGCAATCTACTTCCATAAAGATACTGCCTCAGCAACCCAAGGAGGGGTTGCTGTGAGTCGGAATCAACGAGTTTGGCTTTTATTTTTGCTCGTTTTTTTTTTTTTTCCATCAATTCCTTCACTGAACCTTCAACTTCTTCCTTCAATACCATTGGTTCTTGATCATATGCCACTTCCTGAAATAGAGGAGGATGGAAGGGGCCATCTTCTTCTCAAAGAATTAGCTAGTGAAAACCTTATGAATAGCAGTGAAACACTATCTGATACATTACTGGAAATATTTATGAATAGTGCCAGAAGATGAGCCTGTCAGGTTGGAGGGCACTTGAAATATGACAGGGGAAGAATTGCCTCCTCAAAGTAGAGTTGACCTTCATGACATTGATATAGTAAAGCTTTTGGTACCTCCATGTGCTGAGGTGTCATGACTCAAAATGGGAAGAAACAGCTGCAAACATCCATTAATAATCAGAATGTAGAATGTAAGAAGTATGAATCTAGCAAAATTGGACATTGTCAAAAATGAAATGGGATACATGAAGATCATTATCTTAGGCATTATTGAGCTGAAATGGAGTGGTGTGGGCTGTTTTGAATCTGACAACAATATGATCTACTGTGCCAAGAATGACATCTTGAAGAGGAATTGTGTGGAACTCACCATCACAAAAAGTGTTTCAAAATCTAGCCTGAAGTACAATGCTGTCAGTGCTAGGATAATAACCATATGCCTACAAGGAAGACCAGTTAATACTACTATTATTCAAGTTTACACACCAACCACCAAAGCTGGAGATAAGGAAACTAAAGATTTTACCAGCTTCTGCAGTCTGAAACTGACCAAACATGCAATCAAGATGTACTGACTATTATTGGTCACTGGAGTGTGAAAGTTGGAAACAAAGAAGAATCACTGGTACTGGAAAATATGCTCTTGGTGATAGAAATGACAGCAGAGATCGCATGATAGGATTTTGCAAGACCAACAGCTTATTCACTGCAAATACATTTTTTTCAAGAACATAAATGGTGGCTATACACATGGACCTCACCAGATTGAATACACAGAAATAAAGTTGACAACAACTGTGAAAAGAGGCAATGGAGAAGTTCAATATCTTTGGCCAAAACAAGGTAAGGAGCTGACTGCAGAACAGACCATTAGTTTCTCATATGCAAGTTCAAGTTGAAACTGAGGACAGTTAAAACAAGTCCACAAGAGCCAAAGTATGACCTTCATTATATACCAACTGCATTTAGAGATAATCTGAAGGATAGATTTGACACACTGAACACCAATGACTGGAAACCAGAGGAATTGTGGGATGACATGAAGAACATCATACATGAAGAAAGTAAAAGATCATTAAAAAGACAGGAAATAAAGGCCAAAATGGATGTCAGAAGAGTCTATGAAACTTGCTCTTTAACAGACAGTAGCTACAGCAAATGGAAAAAAAAAAAATGATAAAATGAAAGAGCTGAACAGATTTCAAAGCACAGCTTCAGAAGTCAAAGTAAAGTATTACAATGAAATATAAAGACCTAGAGTTAGAAAACCAAATGGGAAGAACATGTTGACTATTTCTCAAGCTAAAATAACTGAAGAAAAAAATTCAAGGCTTGAGTTGCAATATTGAAAGATTCTATGGGCAAAATTTCGAATGACGCAGGAAACATTGAATGAAGATGGAAGGAATACACAGAGTCACTGCATCAAAAAGAACTGGTTGGTGCTGATCTATTTCAGGAAATGGCATATGATCAAGAACCAATGGTAATCATTAGCTAAGGAAATATTTTTCCTCTGTGATAAAGTTAAGCATGTAGAAACAATGTCTCTAAGAGGAGACCTTGGCACCAACCCTTATCTAAATCTCCCACACAAATACTCACAGGAAAATTCTGCTAGAGTAGTCAGTTTCCAAGGAAGGAATGTCTGGTAATTATGATGTAACTACTCAGTGACTTCCCCTCTTGTCCATATTCTTGCAGTTACCACACTGTAATCAATTAAGAAACACATATGTGTACTTTAAGCCAGGCTTGCCTTAGGAGCACCCCTACCCCCCATTTCAGGAAGTCTTGCCTTGTGATTAACTTTGTAAATACCAATCAAGTAGTGTATTTCAAGTCTCCTCCTGTGAGAATGTCTCCTCATTGTCTCCATTTTCAAGGTCTGGCTTTCACTTTGTAGAATTCAGTCTCTTCCCAGCTCAAGCTGCCTCTTTACCTTAAATAAATCTCTCATTTTAATCTCAAACAGATTCCGTGTCATTACTCTAGGACACCTGGTAAGCACTAATCTTCTTTTCTCTCAATGAATTTATCTATTATAGACATTTCATGTAAGTAGGATCATATGATATTTTTTTTCTGTATGACTTGTGGTGTAGTGCCTAAGGCCTTGACTGCTAACCAGAAAGCTGGCCGTTCTAACCCACCAGCCACTCCTCGGAAGGAAGATTGGGCTACCTACTTCCGTAGTGATTCCACCTCAGAAACCCAAGGAGGGGTTGTTTTGAGTCAGATGTGACTCAATGTCAGTGAGGTTGTTTTTTTTTTAATGACTTAGAGGAAGTACAGCCAGAATGTTCCTTAGATGTGAGGATGTGGAGACTTTGCTTTTCCTACTTTGGATTCCTGGAGATCCCTTTATCATGCTTGATAAAGCAAATGATCAGCAAAAAAGAGGAAGACCTTCAACGAGATGGACTGACACAGTGGATTCAAGCATAGCAATGATCATTAGGATGGCACAGTCCTGGGCAGTGTTTCTTTCTGTTGTACATGAGGTCACTACGAGTCAAAAGGAACTCAATAGTACCTAACAACAACAACAACATATGGCTTATTTTGACAGAGCTCTGGTGGCACAGAAGTTAAGCACTCGGCTGCTAACTGAAAGGTTGGTGGTTCAAACCCACCAGCTGCTCCATGGCACAAAGATGTGGTAGTCTGCTTCTGTACACATTTACAGACTTGGAAACACAATGCAACAGTTGTACTCTGTTTTATAGAGTGGCTATGACTCAGAATCAACTCAACAGCAATGGGTTTAGTGTAGTTTCTATGGCTTGTTTCATTTAGCATAACATTTTCTAGGTTCATTCATGTGGTGACATGTATCAGAACTTCATTTCCCTTTATAGTTGAGTAATATTTATTGTATGTATAGACCACATTTTGTTCATCCATTAATCTATTGATAGGTATTTTGATTCTTTCCATCTTTTGGCAATTGTGAAAAATGCTGCAATAAACATTGGTGTACATACATGTCTGTTTGAGTTGCTGCTTTCAATTATTTTGAGTATATACCCAAGTTAAATTTCTGGGTCAAATGATATTTCTATATTTAAAAACTTTAGGAACTGTCAAACTGTAAAAAAAAAAAGCCCAGGTGGCAAAGTGAGCTTGGGTACTAACCACAAGTTCAATGGTTCAAATACACCAGCCACTCCATAGGGGGGTTGTTTTTTTGTTTTTTGGTCAAATTGTTTTCCACATCAGCTTTCCAATGGGAATATATGAGTGTTCTGATTTCTTCACATCCTCACAAACATTTGTTACATTTTTAAAAAGATAATAGTCATCTTAGTGGATGTGAAGAGATACTTTATTGTGGTTTAGACTAGTATTTCCCTGATCCCTAATGATATTGAGCATCTTTTCCTGTGCCAATTGGAGATTGTATATCTTCTTTGGAGAAATGTCTAACCAAGTCCTTTGTCCATTTTTTATTTGGGGTGTCAGTCTTTTGGTTGTTGAGTTCTAAGAGTTCCTTATACATTTTGGACATTAGACACATATATATGGTTCCCAAATATTTTCTCCCATTCTGTAGCTGTCTTTTCACTTTCTTGATAATGTCCCTTGATGCACAGAAGTTTCTGTTGTTATTGTTGTTAGGTGCTGTCAAGTCAACTCTGACTCATAGTGACCTTATGTACAATAGAACAAAACACTGCCCAGTCCTGCACCAGCCTCACGATCCTTGCTATACATGAGCCCATCGTTGCAGACATGAGTGTCAATCCATTTCACTGAGGGTCTTCTCCTTTTTTGCTGACCCTCTACTTTACCAAGCATGATATCGTTCTCCAGGAACTGTTCCCTTCTGACAACATGACCAAAGTAAGTGAGACGAAGTCTGGCTATTCTCACTTCTAAGGAGAATTCTGGATGACTTCTTCTAGGACAGATTTGTTCATTCTTCTGAAAGTCCATGGTATTTTCAGTATTCTTCACCAACACAATTCAAATGTATCATCAACTCTACTATGGTCTTCCTTACTCATTGTCCAGCTTTCACATGCATATGAGGCAACTGAAAATACCATGAATTGAGTTAGGCACAACTTAGTCTTCAAAGTGACATATTTGCTCCTTGACACCTTAAAGAGGTCTTTTGCAGCAGATTTGCCTAATGCAACACATTTGATTTCTTGACTGCTGCTTCCATGGATGTTGACTGTGAATCCAAATAAAATAAAATCCCTGACAATTTTAATCTTTTCCCCATTTATCATGATGTTGCTTATTGGTCCAATTGTTAGGATTTCTGTTTTCTTTATGTTGAAATGTCAAATATACTGAAGACTGTAGTCTTTGAAATTCATCAGTATGTGCTTCAAGTCATCTTCACTTTCAGTAAGCAAGGTTGTGTCATTTGTATACTGCAGGTGGTTAATCACTCTTCCTTCAATCCTGATGCTGTATTCTTCTTCATACTGTCCAGCTTCTTGGATTACTTTCTCAGCATACAGGCTGAAAAGTATGGTGAAAGGATACAACCCTAACATTAACCTTTCCTGATTTTAAATCAATCAGTATCCCCTTGTTCTTTCCAAATGACAGGCTTCTTGGTCCATACACAGGTTTCTCATGAGTAGCATTAAGTGTTCTGGAATTCCCATTCTTTGCAATATTATCCATTATTCTTTATGATCCACAGTCGGATGCCTTTGCATAGTCAATATAACACAGATAAACAATGTTTCTGGTATTCTTTGCTTTCACCCAAGATCCCACTGATATCAGCAATGATATCCCTCATTCCACATCCTCTTATGAATCTGGCTTGAATTTCTGGAAGTTCCCTGTCAATATACTGCTCCGTTCAGAAAATTATATGGTCTATGATGCTGAGAATAACAAAGTGAAGAGGAATGGCATCACATTCAGTGTCAGAAACAACATAGCAAGATCTATCCTGAAGTACAATGTTGTCAGTGATAGAACAATATGCACACACCTAGTCGGAAGACAAGTTAATACTATTATTACTCAAATTTGTTCACCAAACACCAAAATCAAAGACAAGCAAGCTGAAGATTCTCACCAACTTCTGCAGTCTGAAATTGACCAAACATGCAATCAAGATGTATTGATAATTACTGATGATTAGAATGAGAAAGTTTGAAACAAGGAAGAAACATTGGCATTTGGAAAATATGTCCTTGGTGACAGGAATGACTCCAGAGATCGTATGATAAAATTTTGCAAGACCAATGACTTATTCATTGCAAATACTTTTTCAACAAAGTAAATGGCAACTATATATGTGGACTTCACCAGATGGAAAACACAGGAATCAAATAAACTACATCAGTGGAAAGAGGTATTGGAGAATCTCAACATCATCAGTCAAAACAAGGCCAGGAGCTTACTGTGCAAGAGACCATCAGTTGCTCAGATGCAAGTTCAAGTTGAAGCCAAATAAAATTAAAACAAATCCACAAGAGTCAAAATATGGCCTTGAATATATCCCACCTGAATTTTGAGATCATCTGAAGAATATGTTTGATGCATTGAACACCAGTGACTGAAGAACAGATGAGTTGTGGGATGACAATCAACAACATCATACAAGAAGAAAATGAAAGATCTCTAAAGAGACAGAAAAGACCAGAAAGGATGCCAGAAGAGTCTCTGAAACTCACTCTTGAACAGAAAGTAGCTACAGAAAATGGAAGAAATGATGAAACAAAAGAGCTGAACAGATTTCAAAGGTCAGTGTGACAAGACAAAGTAAAGTATTATAATGAAATGCACAAAGACCTAGTTAGAAAATCAAACGGGAAGATTATGCTAAACATTTCTCAAACTGAATGAACTGAAGAAAAAACTCAAGCCTCAAATTGTAATATTGAAGGATTCTGTGGGCAAAATATAGAACGATGAAGGAAGCATCAAAAGAAGATGGAAGGCATACACAGAGTCACTGTACCAAAAAGAATTGGCCAATATTCAACCATATCAGGAAGTAGCAATATAAGCAAGAACCAATGATATTGAAGGAAGAAGTTCAAGCTTCAGTGAAGGAATTGGAGAAAAACAAGGCTCCAGGAATTGATGGAATAACCTTTGAAATGTTTCAACAAAAGGATGCAGCCCTGGAGGCACTCCCTCGTTTATGCCAAGTAATGTGGAAGACAGCTATCTGGCTGGAACAGATCCATACTTGTGCCCATTCCAAAGAAAGGTGATCCAACAGAAGGTAAAAATTATGGAACAATATCATTACATTACACACAAGTAAAATTTTGTTGAAGATCATTCAAAAACAGTTGCAGCAGTATATTAACAGGGAATTTGCAGAAATTCAAGCTGGATGGAAGGTTTTAATATTGATGAAGTTCAATTTTTCTGTTATTTCTCTTATTCCTAATGTTTTTAATGTCATACTTAAACTCCATTGCAATGACAAGAAGATCCTGAAGCTTTACCCCTGTATTTTTGCTTTTATGGCTTTTCTCTTATATTTACTACATTGGTCCATTTTGAATTAATTTTCATATATGATGTGAGTTAGAGGTCTAAATTCTTTTGCATGTGGAACTTCAATTTTCCCAGCACTATTTTTTGAAGAAACTATTCTTACCCCCTTTGAATGGTTTCAGCACCCTTATCAGAAACCAGTAAGTCATAGTTTACTTTTGGATTTGCAATTCTATTGGCCTCTGTGTCTATTCTTATACCAGTATCACATTGTTTTTAATTATTGTAGCTTTGTAGCACATTTAAAAGTCAGGAATTTAAAGTCAGACATTCTTGTCTTCTTTCTGATCTTAGGGGGAAAGATCTCAATTTTTCATCATTGATTATGATGTTACCTGTGGATTTTTTCATAAATGCCCTTTATCATGCTGAGGAATTTACATTCTCTATTAGTTATCTAATGCTGTTATAACAGAAATATCACAGTGGGTGGCTTTAACCAAAAGAAATTTTTTTCTCTTACAATTTACAAGGCTAGAAGTGTGAATTGAGAGGACTGGCTTCAGTGGAAGCTTCTGCCAGTTCTGGAGGAAGGTCCTTGTCTCATTTCAACAGCTGTGGACCCAGCAATACTCAAACATCTACATGGGTCTTAGCATCAATCTTTCCCTGGGTCTAGGAGGTTCTCTGCACCTCTTTGGTGCTTTTGGACCCCAGGTCCAAAAGACATGCTTCACTCCTAGCTCGTCTTTCTTGTTGGTGGTCAGATCCCTCATTCTCTGCTCTTCTCTCTCCTTTTATCTCTTGTAAGATGAAAGGTGATGCAGGCCACAAACTAGGGAAACTCCCCTTACTTTGGATTGGGGCTGTGACCTGAGTGCATTCTACCCTAATCCCCTTACCACTGATTGGGTGGTAATCCCCAAACCACTGATAATCATGGCCCAGCCAAGATGGTACATATTTTTTGGGGACACATTTCAACCTTCTATCCTAGTTTTCTGAGTACTTTTATCAAGAAAGGTTTTGGATTTTGTCAAATGTCTTTTTTGCATCAGTTGAGAAGAATATGCAATTTTTTTCTTCATTTTATGAATGTGCTGTATTATAGGGTTGCTATGAGTTGGAACAGGTTTGGTTGATTTTAATTATATTGATTGATTTTCTTATATTGACCCACCCTTGCATTCCCAGAATAAATCCCACTTGATGATGGTGTATAACCCTTCTAATATGTTATTGGATTTGGTTTGTTAGTATTTTGTTGAGACATATTGTGTCTATATTCATAAGGGATATTGATCTATTGTGGTAGTTTTATCTGACTTTGGTATCAGGGTAATGATGGCCCCATAGAATTATGTAGGAAATGTTTCCTTCTTGTCTATCTTTTGGAAGAGTTTGGAAAACTTGGGCCTAATCCTTCTTTAAATGTATTTCATAGAATACATGAGCAAAGTCATCTGGTCCTGGCTTTTCTTTACTTTTTACTTATTATAGGTCTATTGAGATCTTCTATTTTTCCTTGATTCAATTTAGGTAGTTTGTAGGTTTCTAGAAATATATTCATTTCATCTAGGTTATCTCATTTATTGGTATACAACTGTTCATAGTATTGTGTTAGAATTCTTTTAAATTCTGTAAGGTTGGGAGTTATGTTGCCATTTTCATTTCTGATTTTACTTACTAGCATATTTCTTTTTTTTTTTTCTTTGTCAGTGTATCTAAGGGATTTGTTGATTTTTCTTTTCTCAAATGATCAACTTTTGGTTTTGTTGATTTTCTCTATTCTTCTTTTATTGTCTATTGTATCTCTGCTCTAATCTTTATTATTTTCTTTCTAGTTGTGTTGGGCTTTATTTGCTCCATCTTTTCTAGCTCCTCAAGGTGTAAATTTAGGTTATTTGATTTGGGTTCTTTCTTCTTTTTCAATGTAGGCATTTATAGCTATAAATTTCCCTCTGCGTATTGCCTTCACTACATCCCATAGGTTTTGGTATGTTGTACTTTCTTTTTCATTAATATCTGTTTTCTGATTTTCTTTATGATTTCTCCATTGACTCATTAGTTGTTCAATAGTATATTGCTTAATCACATATATTTGTGAAATTTTCACTTTTCCTTCTATTAATAATTTCCAGTTTCATTCCACTATGGTTTGAGAATATACTTTGTATGATTTCAATTTTTAAAAGTTATTGAGGGCTGTTTTGTGGCCTAACATATGATCTACTTTGGAGAATAATCATGTGCACTGAGAAGGAAAGAATGAGTATCCTGCTGGAGTTTTGGGGAAATATTCCATAAATATCTGCTAGATCTACTTTGTTATAGTGCTGTTCAGATCCTTTATTTCCTTGTTGATCGGCTGTCTAGATGCTCTACCAATTGTTAAAAGTGGTGTGTTGAAGTTTCCAATTATTATTGTAGAACACTATTTCTCCTTTCAATTCTGTGTTTGCTTAGCATATTCTGGTCATCTGTTATTAGGTGCATATTATAATTTTATGCAAAAAAAAGTTTGTGTTATGTAATTTTTTGCCAACTGAAATATCTCAAAAATCAATCTATTCAGCAGATTATCAAGCAGCATTGTTATGAAGCCCTTCAGTTCGAGTCAGGTTTAAAAAACAAAACAAACAAACAAACAAAAAAAAAAACTCACTGCCATCAAGTCAATTCTGACTCATAGCAACCTCCCTTGGGTTTCTGAGGTGGTAAATCTTTTCCTGGTCTTCTTCCACAGAGTGGCTGGTAGGTTTTAACCACCAACCTTCTGGTTAGCAGTCAAATGCCATAGGCACTTTGCCACCAGAGAGTCTGGTAAAGTATCCCTCAAAAGTTTGGGACAGACAGGAAATAGGCGTAGCTGAGACCTGGGGAGAATGATGATGAGTGAGCCATCCCTTTGAAGGAAGTGGTGAAGAGAGGAATGACCTCTCTCAGGCTGATTGATAACAACTCTAAGAGGCAAGGATGCAGGGCAAAGACTGGAATGCCACGGGTGATCTATTCCCCTACTGACTTAGAGACTCAGAATGATAGAGCTGAAAGGGCCCCTCAGAGACCATTATCTTAACTCTTAAGATCAACAACATTCTGATTGGAAGATAAGGAAAGTGGGAGGCAGGACAACTCAAAAGGGGAGGAGTTCAGTGATTGGTTGAAAACATGAATGTCAGGTATAGGAGCTCTGGTAGCATAGTGCCTAAGGTACTTGCCTGCTAACCAGAAGGCTGGCGGTTCAAACCCACCAGCCACTCCTCGGAAGGAAGATGGGGCAATCTACTTCCATAGTGATACTGCCTCAGAAACGCAAGGAGGGGTCGCTATGAGTCAGGCCCAACTCAACGGCACATAACAACAACAACAACAGTTTAAATACATGACTAAGAGGGGTTTTACAGGGTGGTCACAAGGTAATTATTTTAAAACATTTTTTCAGGGCTGCTGAGGGTATTTTTGAGTCAAGACCCTCCCTTGGAAACATCCTTTCCATTAATCATGTAACACAGGTAAGAGAAGAAAGAAACTTGCCCAAGTCCAATAGCAAGTCAGTCACAGAGCTGGAGGTAGAGCTCAAATCTTCTGGGTCCAAGTCCAGTGCTCTTTCCATAATATGAGGCTACCCTAGCAATTTAAGAGAGGACAAAGAAAATGTCCTACTAGTTGGCAAAGGAGGCTGGCTAAGATTTTATGTTCCACCAAATGCATAAGACTTGGTCCCTCTAGCTCCCCAAACTTTCATCCCTTAGAAATCACTGCTCGGAGGCTCCAGCAAGATGGTGGACTAGGCAGAACGACTGCACAGACCTTCTTCAACAAAGAAAAGGGAAACCAATTAACACAGACACAGAAGATAACACTGGACACCTGAGCCTTGAAGGGAAGGATATAGAAGTGGACTAAACCCCAACTAGCAGAAGAATTTAAGTGAAAATAACAAAAAAGGAGACATACGGAAGTGCAGTCTGGTAGCGATCCTGAGCGATCCTGATGGGACAGACAGTTTGTAGATTCCCGAGTGGTGGTAGGACCTAAGAATTAACCTAAAAATCACCCTGCTAGCCAGGGACTGCACAGAGGACTGTGCACGGTGGCTAGGGAAC
>NW_006922552.1:168482-169000 GCF_000298275.1 Orycteropus afer afer
CTATGGACATATCCAAAGTAAAATAAGCACACAAGACTCTAAACAGGGAACCAGAGACTTCAGTTGGCAAATGAGGGCAACTAGAAACCAAAAAGAGGGAAAATACTATGTAGTTACAGAACTTCTAAATGGTGAGCAAGTCAAGAAAGTTGCAAGATAGAATGGACTATTCTGAACTCAGGGAGAAAATTATAAAATCACAGCGTAACCTCAAAGAAAAATGATAAACCTTCAAATCACAATAAAAAAGAGGACAAGCACAAATATTCAGCAAATACTAAAACAACAGCCGCAAAGGAAATGATAACATGATTCATAAACATAATGAGCTCAGCACAGAAAATAATATGGAACCAAGGATCCAAGGACACCATGAAAAAACACATAACAAAAAGACAGCAACAGATTCATACTTGTCAATAATTACACTGAATGTTAATGAATTAAATGCACCACTCAAGAGATGGAGAGTTGCAGATTGGATAAGAAAACAAAATCCATCAATATGCTGTCTATAA
>NW_006922552.1:170499-174316 GCF_000298275.1 Orycteropus afer afer
TGAAAATCTGGAAGAAATGGACAGATTTCTAGAAACACACCACTCACCTAAACTAACACAGACTGAAAAGTTGAACAGATCCATAACAAAAGAAGAAATTGAACAGATCATCAAAAAATTACCAACAAAAACAGTCCTGAATGCTCTACCAAACATTCAGAGAAGAACTGATACCAATCCCACTCAAACTATTCCAAAACATAGAAAAGATGGAATATTCCCTAACTCATTTCATGAAGCAAGCATAACCTTGATATCAAGAGCAAGTTTCAGAGTTTCTTCTGACCTCCCCTTTGGTAATTTCTTCCGTTCCTGTATTTTTAGTGACCTTTTGCTTTCGTCATGGATAATGTTCTTGATGTAATCCCACATTTCATCTGGTGTTCAGTCATTGGTGTTCAATCATTCAAATCTATTCTTCAGATTGTCTCTAAATTCAGGTAGGATATAATCAAGATCATATTTTGGCTCTCATGGACTTGTTTTAATTGTCTTCAGTTTCAACATGAGTTTGCATATGAGCAGTTGATGGTCTGTTCCACAGTCAGCTCCTGGCCTTGTTTTGGCCAAGGATATTGAGCTTCTCTATTATCTCTTTCCACAGATGTCATCAATTTGATCCCTGTGTACTCTATCTGGTGAAGTCCACAGATATAGCTGCCGTTTATGATGCTGAAAAAAGTTATTTGCAATGAATAAGTTGTTGCCCTTGCAAAATTCTATCTTGTGATCTCTAGCATCATTTCTATCACCAAGACCATATTTTACAACTACCATTGATTCTCTGTTTCAAACTTTCACATTTCAATCACCAGTAAAAATCAATACATCTTGATTGCATGTTTAGTCAATTTCAGAATGCAGAAGTTAGTAAAAATCTTCAATTTCTTCATCTTCAGCTTTGGTGCTTGGTGCATAAATTTGAATAATAGTAATATTAACTGGTCTTCCTTGTAGGCTTAATGCATATTGTCCTATCACTGACACCACTCACCTAAACTAACACAGACTGAAAATGCCTAGGATATTGATCTTTATGCTTTCCATTTCATTTTTGACAACTTCCAATTTTCCTACATTCTTATTTCATACATTCCATATTTCAATTATGAATGGATGTTTCCAGCTGTTTCTTCCCATTTTGAGTTGTGCCACATCAGCAAATGGAGGTCCTGGAAGCTTTACTCCATCCATGTCATTAAGGTTAATTCTACTTTGAGGAGGCAACTTTTTCTCAGTCCTATTTTGAGTGCCTTCCAACCTGAGGGGCTTATCTTCTGGCACTATATTAGGCAATGTTTCAGGGCTATTCATGAAGCTTTCCAGTAATATATCAGACAGTGTTTCACTGCTATTGATAAGGTTTTCATTGGCCAATTCTTTGAGAAGTGGATGGCCCCTTCCTTCTTCTGGTTCTCTGTAGTTGCAAAATATTCTCTGGTTCACATGAGATACAAATAAACGAACTCCCCTGCTTCTAGCACAGTGTGATAAAAGAGGACTTGGAATTTGGAAACTGGTCTCAGTCTCTAATTTGTCACAGTATGACCTTGTAAAAACTTTTTTGAGTTTCTGTTTTCTTATTTAGAAAACGGAGAGAGTAAAACTGAGTCTACTCCTAAGGGAGTTATAAGGTAATGGATGTAAAAGTCCTTTGTAACCTGTGAAGTTTTGTTTAGTTGTAAGATTTGGTTATTATATACACATTTAATTAAACAAATTCATATACATATACAAAAGTATACTCATATACTACAATTTTTTTTCTTTCCTGCTCTTCCAAAAAGGACTTCAGACAGCCATTCACATAGCATATTAAGTGGCTTCACTAATCAATCATGTATAGATATACACAATCACCGTGTACTCACAATATTTATACACGTTTTGATACTCATACCTACTTACATACTTTACGAATCGCAGAGCAAATATAAATTTGCATTCACCATTGTTGTTGTTATGTGCTGTCGAGTCGGACCCGACTCATAGCAATCCCTCCTTTGGTTTCCGAGGCAGTATCACTATGGAAGTAGATTGCCCCATCTTTCTTCTGAGGGGTGGCTGGTGGGCTTGAACCACCAGCCTTCTGGTTAGCAGTCAAGTGCCTTAGCCACTGTGCTATCAGAGCATTCACCATATCCATTTATTTTTCTGCACTTCAACCCCATCATCCATCTTTTGCCATGAAGGAAATCTAATAATTGGGTCCTTCTACCTCATTATTCATAGGAGCTCTGGTAGTGTAGTGCCTAAGGCACTTGACTGCTAACCAGAAGGCTGGTCATTCCAACCCACCAGCCACTCCTCAGAAGAAAGGTTGGGCAATCTATTTCTGTAGCGATACTGCCTCGGAAACCCAAGGAGGGATCACTATGAGTCAGGTCCGACTCAATGGCAAATAACAACTACCACCACCTCATTATTCACTGGAGAAACACCTGGAAATCTCCTACAAAGATTACAGACAAGAAATACCTGACTGAGCAGTTTCTACTCTGTCACATGGGGTCTCTCTGAGTTGGAATCAACTCGATGGCACCCAACAACCACAACAACCTCAGTCTTGAATGATGAGTTTCCAGCAAGTGTTAAAATAAGGCTACAGAATTCCCTACATCTTTCTAGAAACCTCCCACCAAGAAGTTCCCTTTCCTTCTCCTTACTCCATGCCACAGGCACAAAGAAGAGAAGTACTCACAGGACTCCTTAAGCATATACCTGAACGTGGAAGTGAAGCACCCCTTAGGATCCTGTCCAATTCCACTTCTACCCCTCTCAACCTCATCTTTCTGCAGAAAGACCTCAAGATCTCCTGATGTCACATTTCCATGAAACTGGGCCTTGCAAAGCCTCAGTCATAGAGACTGGGAGAATCTTTCTCTAGCCCTGCAAGTGTGTTCCAGAAACACTAAGGCCCCAAACTCCAGAGAGGTCTGGAATAACTGGTTAGACATTCATTCAATCTTCCTCCACCCAAAGCAAGTCTTAGTCATTCCTATGCCAAATAAGCTCATTAGAGTTGTTTTGTTGGAGAGGTTATTAGCTACTTAGGCAAGTAACCAGTGTCAGTTGTTTGGTTTACTGGTTAATTACTCAGGCTTATTGAATCAGGTTTTAGTAGGTCAGCATCAATCAGTTAATTGGACAATACATTTCACCTCATCAGTGAGTAATACCAGTTGCTTAGAGTTAAATAGCCTAGTGAGAAACGCTCAATAATTAGTCCAAGCCAGCCAGTCAGTAATGGTTGGTTAAATTTATTAGGGTTAATTAATTAATCACGTCAACAGAAGGAGGGGTTAGAAATGCCCCATAGGGTTTCCCAGGATGTAATTTTTACAGGAGATCAGCACATCTTTTCTCCAGTGGAATTGCTGGTGGGTTCAAACTGCTAACCTTTCAGTTAGCAGCTGAGAGCTTAACCTTTGTGCCACCAAGTCTCCTCACCACTGTGGATACTAGAAACAAATGCAAGATTCCAAGTTGCCAAAACTAGAGAGAGAATATCTGTTTATATATTTAATTATTTAAAAATTTATTGTGCTTTGGATGCAAATTTATTTTACATTCAACAGTTTGTACACATTTTATTTCATGCCCTGATTACCATCCCCGACCATAACTCTCCTCCCCTCCTGTCCCTGTGACTACCCCCTCCCTGTGCCCTTCTTAACCATGCATTCCTGTCTGTCCAGCCTTCCCTCTATGTGAATGCTGTCCCTCTGGTGTCTCATGGCTGATTGATCTAGAGTAGGTGGATGCATCACCCTGGGGTAGGTGTTATGCCTACCTGGGGTAGGTGTTATGTACATAT
>NW_006922552.1:175246-177708 GCF_000298275.1 Orycteropus afer afer
GTGTTTGGTGTCAGTGGCAATGCAGAATTGTGCATATACTAGTATTTGTCTATGTTGTCTATATCTTATGTGCATGTTTCAGTGTCCTTCCTGCCCAGTGTCATCATGCTGGTCACAGACTCTTTCCATACAATCCCTCCCCTCACCCAAATCAACATGTGACCCCCAAAGAGTCTGAGATTTTCCCTCCCCTTCCCTTCCATCCCCAGTAAGTAACAAAGTGAATTTCCTTCCCTAAGGAAACCTTTCCTTGCTTTTTAAAATAATGGGCTCATACAATATATGTCCTTCTGCAATTGACTTATTTCACTTAGCATAATGTTCTCCAAAGTCATTCACGTTGTGAGATGATTCACATATTCTTCGTTCTTTAATGTAGCACAACATTCCATTGTGTGAATGTACCATAATTTGGTTATCCATTTATCTGCTGATGGGCATTTAGGTTGTTTCCATCTCTTTGCTACAGTGAATTGTGCTGCAATGAATATGGGTGTGCGTATGTCTGTTTGGGTCCTATCACCTCTTTAGGATATATTCCTAGCAATGAAATTGCTGGATCAAAAGGTATTTCCATTTTCAGTTTTTGAAGGAAATGCCATACCATTTTCCATAATGTTTGTACCATTTTGTAGTCCAACCAGCAGTGTATGAGAATTGCAATCTCTCTGCAACCTCGCCAGCATTTATTATTTTCTGTCTTGTTGAACTTTGCTATTATTGCTGGGGTGAGATGATATATCATTGCTGTTTTGATTTCATCTCTCTAGGGAGCTCTGGTTGCGTAGTGCCTAAGGCATTTGACTGCTATCCCAAAGGCTGGAGGCTCAAACCCACCAGCCACTCCTCAGAAGACTGGGCAATCTACTTCCATAGAGATACTGCCTCAGAAACCCAAGGAAGGGTGCTATGAGTCAGAATTGACTCAATGGCAGTGAGTTCTTTTTTTGGTTAATAGCTAATGATAGTGAGCATTTCCTCACGTGTTTGTTGGTTGCCAGTATATCTTCTTTAGTGAAGTGTTTGTTCATGTCCTTTGCTCATTTTTGAATTGGGTTGTTTGTCTTCTTAGTGTTGAGATGTTAAAGTATTCTATAAATTTTGGAGATAAGACCCTTGTTAGATATGTCATAGCCAAATAGTTTTTTCCCAATCTGTAGGTTTTCTTTTTACCCTTTTGGAGAAGTCTTTCAATATGCATAAGAACTTAATTTTTAAAAGGTCCCAGTCATCTAGCTTCTCTCCCACTGCCAGTGCATTTCAGGTTATGCTTGATAGTCTATTTATACCATAGATTAGGGCCCCTAGATTGCCCCTAATTTATCTTTGATGAGCTTTATAGTTTTGTGTTTTACATTTAAGTCTTTGATCCAACTGGAGTTCATTTTTGTATATGGGGTGAGGTATGGGTCTTGTTTCATTTTCCTGCAAGTGGATATCCAATCTTGCCAGCACCATTTGTTAAAGCGGCTACCTCTCCCTTATTTAATGTTTTGGACCTTTGTCAAGAATCAGCTGTCCCTAGATGGATGGGTTTATCTCCGGGTTTTTCATTCTGTTCCATTGGTCTATCCCTCTATCATTGTACCAATACCATGCAGTCTTTACTGTGGCTGCATAGTAGGTTTTGAGATTAAGGAGTGTGAGAGCTTCTGCTGTGTTTATCTTCAGCAGTGCTTTGCTTATCCGAGGTCTATTTCCTTTACATGTGATGTTACTTACTAGTTTTTCCATATCCTTAAAAAATGTTGTTGAAGTCTGGATCGGGATCGCATTGAATGTGCAGATTGCTTTGGGTAGTATTGACATTTTCACAACATTCAGTCTTCCTATCCATGAACAAGGCATGTCCGTCCACTAATGTAGATCCCTTGTAGTTTCTTGTAGTAGTGTTTTGTCGTTTTCTTTGCATAGGTCTTTTCTGTCTCTGGTTAATATTTATTCCTGTATATTTTATCTTTATGGTAGCTACTGTAAATGGTATTGTTTTCCTTACTTATTTCCTTTTCAGAGGCCTCTTTGTTGATGTAGAAAAATCCAACTGATTTTTGTGGTTGACCTTGTATCCTGCCACTTTGCTGAACTTTTATATTAGTTCCAGTAATTTTTTTGCTGAGTCTCTTGGGTTTTCTATGTATATGGTCATGCCATCTGCAAACAGAGATAGCTTTACTTCTCCTTTGCCAATGTGGATGCATTTTATTTATTTATTTATTTTCCTTGTCTTATTACCCTGACTAGGACTTCCAATACAATGTTAAATAGAAGTGGTGACAAAGGGCATCCTTGTCTGGTACCCATTCACAAAGGAAATGTGTTGAGTCTTTCTCTGTTACAAGTGATGTTGGCTATAGGTTTTGCATATATGCCCTTTATTACATTGAGGATTTTCCCTTCTATCCCTATTTTGCAGAGGTTTGAACAGGAATCAGTCTTGGATTTTATTGAATTTTTTTTTTTTT
>NW_006922552.1:178946-180289 GCF_000298275.1 Orycteropus afer afer
GTGCTCTGTGTATGTCTATAAGGCCAAGTTGGTTGACTGTTTTTTGAGTTCTTCTGTATTTTTGTTGAGTTTTTTCCCTAGTTGTCCTGTTCCTTCTCAAAAGTAGTGTGTTAAGATCTCCTACTATTTGGAGGAAAATGGTGTTTCTTTAGTAATCCCTAAGCTAATTCCCTCTAGCATCTTAGTGCCTGAAAAACCAGGTACAGCAGCTTGAAATAGGGATTCTGGTGCTCTGAACAGCTCATTAAGTCAGAGGACACCAAACTCAGATAATTAGGATTAGAAAAGAGAAAGGGGCAGGGAGAAAAGAACAAAAACAGGGAAACCTTCAGTGAGGAGTGCCTACTGGCAGGCAAGAAAGACCATCAGAGACATCCCTGGGAGAGTGCCGACTAGCAGGTGAGAAAGAGCATCGGAGACCTCCCTGGGGTAGTGGAGAGAATGAACCACACCAGAGAACCTGCGGCCACTCCACAGATCTACTTTCAGTGCCTGCTTCTATTGGTAAACTTGGGACCACTGGGTGGGAGCAGAGATTTCTCTGGTGCCAGTACTGCCAAAGCAGGAGAACATTAATGCTGTGAGTGGGCGGGCCCTGGGAGGAACTCCCATTGTGGAGCGCAGATTGGGGCAGTTATCCTAGGTCAGCTTTTTGGCATGGAGGGGCTGGACCTTGTTTTTAACAATAAATTTGGGACCACTGGGGGCGAGCAGACATTTCTCTGGCTCTGGCACCACTGAAGCCTGAGCAGAGAGAACATTAACGACACAGGTGGGAAGGACCTGGGAGGAACTCCTGCAGTAAATCACGGAATGGGGCAGTTACCTTAGGTCAGCTTTTGGCATGGAGAGGCCTTGAGAGCGGAGTTTTTGCATGTGTCTGAATCTGGCAAAAAGTGGTAGTCCCCTAACAATTGGAGTCTTTGCTGAACTTGAGCTGTAGGCCTATGAATAACAACAGTACAGTGTCACCATTTGCAGCTGGCTCAAAGCCCTAGAAACCACTCCAAGCACCTTGGAGCTTTTCTTCATTCTTTCTTCTCCTCCCATTTTCTCCACCTCTACCCTCCCTCATCCAATAGAAAAACCACATTCTATCACCATAATACCTGCTGGCTTGAATGATAAACTCTATGGCAAACAGAGACCTGCATCCACATTCCACACAGCAATTCCATCACCACAAATAAAACTTCAGAGCAACCCAGCACACCTGAATTTATAATAAAATAAAATACACCAGCTCCAACTATTCAAAACATTAAATCATAAAACCAAGACAAAACAAATCAATACATAACCAACAGTTAAAGGCAACCTCATAATGTCTAGGAAATAACAAG
>NW_006922552.1:181182-182243 GCF_000298275.1 Orycteropus afer afer
AACTTCCAACCAAGAATCGTATCCAGTCAAATTGTCCATCAAATATGAGAGAGAAATCAAGGCATTCTTAGACAAACAGAAATTAAGGGATTTTGTGAAAAACAGACCAATGCTACAAGAAATGTTTAAGGAAGTCCCTCCAATAGAGAATCCACAACAGAGTTAAACAAAATCAGGATACATGACTTCAACACTAAATCCCAATCAGAAACAGACACTCAAAATAAGGCCACAAAACATTGTACACTAAAAATCAAGGAAGCCAATCTGCACATGACAACAGCAACTGACCGAATACAGGGAAAAAAAAGTTCTAGGTACAAACTTCGAAATGGAGAGGAAAATAGGACAATGTCCTCACAGAACAGACTGTTCTAAAAATGTAGAGACAAGAATTCAATCCAAGAGAAAATTAACAATCCCCCTAAGCAAATCCAGAAGGAAGGAAAACATACGGGTTTAATAAGCACAAAACCACTAATAAAGAAGAAAAGGGAGGAAGCACTTGACAACAAATCGAACCCAGCACAGGAAAGTATATGGACCAAGGAAACTCCAACAACACGATAAAAAAACACAATAGAATGACAGCAATCAATTCATACCTATCACTAATTACACTCAAAGTGAATGGACTAAATGCACCAATCAAGAGAAAGAGAGTGGCAGACTGGATAAGAAAAGAAGACCCATCGATATGCTGCCTACAAGAGACCCACCTTAAACACAAAAATAAAAACAAACTAAGAGGTAAGGGGTGGAAAAAAATATACCCAGCCAACAGTAATCAAAAAAGAGCAGGAGTGGCAATATTAGTTTCTGGTAAAATAGACTTTAAGGTGAAAAACAATGTAAGAGACAAAGAAGGACACTATATGATGCTGAAAGTGTCAACTGACAAAGAGGACGTTATGATAACATGTATTTATGCACACAATGAAAGTGCTCCAAAATATGTGAAGCAAATATTAATTGAATTAAAAGGGACAAAAGACAACTCAACAATAGTAGTAGGAGACTTTAACATATCACTTTCAAAGAGAAACAGATCAACTAGAAAA
>NW_006922552.1:182415-187941 GCF_000298275.1 Orycteropus afer afer
CCAGTGCACATGGATCCTTTTCCAGAATAGATCATATGTTAGGACATAAAACAAGCCTCAATAAATTAAAAAACACTGAAATACTACAAAGCATCTTCTCGGACCACAATGCTATAAAATTACAAGTTAGTAATAGGAAGATCAAGGAAAAAACATTAAACATGTGGAAGCTGAACAATTCACTGTTCAAAAACTACTGGGTAGTAAAACAAATAAAAAGTGAAATAAAAAAAAAATTCCTAGAAACAAACAAGAATTAAGATACATCATACCAAAACCTATGGGACACTGAAAAAGCATTACTCAAAGGTCAGTTTATAGCAATAAATTCATACATCAAAAAAGAGGAAAGAAGCAAAATCAACACTCTAACTCATCAACTCCAACAACTAGAAAACAAACAACAAAACAATCCTACAGTATCTAGAAGTAAGGAATTAATAAATATCAGGGCAGAAATAAATGAAATAGTAAACAACAACAACAACAAAGGTAGTCAACAAAACAAAGAGATGGTTCTTCTAAAAGATTAACAAAATTGATAAACCACTGTCAAATCTAACAAAAGAAAAGAAAGAGAAGGTGCAAAGTACAAGAACAGTAAATGGAAAGGGTGTCTTCACAACAGAACCCACTGAAATAAAAAAGATACTGACAGAATATTATGAAAAACTGTACTTCAACAGATTTCAGAACATAGAAGAGATGGGCAAGTTTCTAGAATCACAAGACCTACCTAAACTATCCCACTCAGAGATAGAATACTTGAACAGACTCATAACAAAAGGAGAAATTGAACAGGTCATAAAAAAAACTCCCCACAAAGAAAAGTCCTGGCCCTAATGGCTTCACTGCAGAATTTTACCAAATATTCAGAGATGCGTTGACACCTATACTACTCAAGCTATTCCAGAACATAGAAAAAGATGGAATACTCCCAAACTCATTTTATGAAACAGGTATAACACTAATACCAAAACCAGGGAAAGGCACTACTAAAAAGGAAAACTATAGACCGATATCACTCATGAACATAGATGGAAAAATCTTTAACAAAATCCTAGTCAACAGAATCCAACAACATATCAAAAAAATAATATATCCTGACCAAGTGGGATTCATACCAGTTATGAAGGTGGTTCAACATCAGAAAATCAATGTAATCCACCACATAAACAAACCAAAAGAAAAGAACCATATGAATATATCAATTGATGCAGAAAAGGCATTTGATAAAATCCAACACATGTTACTACTCAGAACTCTGAGCAAAATTAGGGATATAAGGGAAATTACTCAACATAATAAAAGGCAAGTATGCAAAGCCAACAACCAATGCCATTATTAATGGAGAAAGACTCAAAGACTCAAGGCATTCCCCTTATGAACAGTAACCAAACAGGAATGCCCTCTATCACCACTTCTATTTAACATTGTACTTGAATTCCTGGCCAGGGCAATATGAAAGAAAGAGAAATAAAAGACATGCAAGTTGGAAAAGAAGTAAAAGTATCTCTATTTGCAGACGATATGATCCTGAACATAGAAAACCCAAGAGACTCAACAGAAAAATTACTGGAACTAATAGAGACTACGGGAGCTCTGATAGCATAGTGGCTAAGGCACTTGACTGCTAACCAGAAGGCTGGTGGTTCAAACCCACCAGCCACTCCTTGGAAGGAAGATGGGGCAATCTACTTTCGTAGTGATACTGCCTCGGAAACCCGAGGACGGGTCGCTATGAGTCGGGTCCGACTTGATGGCACATAACAACAACAACAATAGAGACTACGGTACTTGACTGCTAACCAGAAGGCTGGTAGTTCAAACCTACCGCTACTCCTCGGAAGGAAGGTTGGGCAATCTACTTCCGTAGTGATAACACCTCAGCAACCCAAGGAGGGGTCACTATGAGTAGGGTCTGACTCAACGGCACATAACAACAACAACACAATACAGAGATTCAGCAAAGTGTCAGGATACAAGGTCAACATAGAAAAATCAGTTGGATTCCTCTACACCAACTAAGAGTCCTCTGATAAAGAAATAAGGGAAAAAATACCATTTACAATAGCTACTAAAGAGATAAAATATCTAGGAATAAATCTTACCAGAGACACAAAAGACTTATACACAGAAAACTATAAAGCACTACAAGAAAGTACAAGGGTTCTACATAAATGAAAGAACCTACCTTGTTCGTGGAAAGGTAGACTGAATATTGTGAAAATGTCAATATTACTTAAAGCAATCTACACATGTAATGCAACCCTGATGTAGATACCAACAAATTTTTTTTTAAGAACATGGAAAAACCAATTACTAACTTCATATGGAAAAGAAAGAGACCTTGGTAAGCAAAGCACTACTGAAGAACAAAGTGGGAGGTCTCACACTCCTGGATCTTAAAACCTACTATACAGACACAGTAGTCAAAACAGCATGGTATTTGTACAATGATAGACAGATAGACCAATGAAACAGAATCAAAGTCCAGAAATAGACCCATCCATCTATGAACAGCTGATCTTTGACAAAGTTCCAAAATCCATTACATGGGGAAGAAACATTAACAAATGGTGCTGGCAAAACTGGATATCCACTTGCAGAAAAATGAAACAAGACCCATACTTCACCCCATACACAAAAATAAAATCAAGTTACATCAAGACTTAAATGTAAAACCCAAAATTATAAAATTCATCAAAGATAAAACAAGGGCAAATCTAGGAGCCCTAATTTATGGCATAAATCAAGCATAACCCAGAATGAACAGGAGGTAGAAGAGAAGCTAAATTATAGGGACCTTTTAAAAATTAAATTCTTATGTGCATTGAAAGACTTTGTCAAAAGAATAAAAGGAGAATATACAGATTGGTAGAAAATATTTTCCTATGACATATCTGACAAAGGACTTATCTCCAAAATCTATAGAAAACTTCAACACCTCAACACCAAAAAGACAAACAAGCCAGTTCACACATGGGCAAAAGACTTGAACAGACACTTCACCAAAGATGATGTACTGGCGGCCAGCAAACACATGAGAAATTGCTTGTGATCATTAGTCATTAAACAAAAAAACAAAACTCACTGCTGTCGAGTCGAATCTGACTCATAGTGATCCCTCCTTGCGTTTCCGAGGCAGTATCACTACGGAAGTAGATTGCCTAATCTTCCTTCTGAGGAGTGGCTGGTGGGTTTGAACCACCAGCCTTCTGGTTAGCAGTCAAATGGCTTAGGCAAATCAAAACAATGAGATATCATTTCACCCCAGCAATAATAGCAAAGTTCAACAGGACAGCAAATAACAAATGCTGGTGAGGTTGCAGAGAGATTGGAACTCTTGTGCACTGCTGGTGGGATTGTAAAATGGTACAATGATTGTGGCATACAGTATGGCGTTTCCTTAAAAAACTGAAAATAGAAATATCATTTGACCCAGCAATTCCATTACTAGGAATATACCCTAAAGAGGTGAGAGGCAGCACATGAACAGACATATGCACACCTATGTTCATTGCAGCACAATTCACTATATCAAAGAGATGGAAACAACCTAAATGCCCATCAACGGATGAGTGGATAACCAAATTATGGTACATGCACACAATGGAATACTATGCTACATTAAGGAACAATGAGGGATACATGAATCATCTCACAATGTGGATGAGCCTGGAGGACATTATGCTGGGTGAAATTAAGTCAATCACAGAAGGACAAATACCCCTGAGCCCATTACTGTAAAAAGACAAAGAAAGGTTTGCTTGAGAAAGGGAACTCACTTTGTAGGTTACCAGGGTGGGGAGGAAAGGGAAGGGATTACTTTCAGACTAGTTGGAGCCCACACACTGAAGTGGATAAGGGGAGAGATGTATGGAAAGAGTCTGTGACCACCATGATAACATTAGGAAAAGGGAGGACACCAAATTTGTCCATAGGAGATAGACAACAGATGGTAATACCAACCAGTGTACCTGCAATACTCCATTACCATTAATACCAAGCACCAGGCTACAGATAAACACATAAACACCTGAGAGGATCAGTTGGGGGTCAGTGAATAGGAGTATACTCTAGACCAAGGATGGATTCAGCAGAGGCTAATCTTGCACAGATACCAGTGATAAAAAATACCTGCAATCCTTACAGAAACAACAGAAGACAGACATAGAGCAATCCCTCACAGACACCCAGCCACTGTGGGAGAAAGATTCAATGGATCTACAGTCTCAGGACATAGACCATAGACCAACTGAGCCTGGTGGACACCGACTCAACCGGCACAAGAAAATACATAAAATCCTTGTTCCCCATCCTACATTGTTGAGTAGTGACTGGGGTCTCAAAAGCTTTCAAGAAGCCATCTAAGATGCAGATAATGGTCTCCTATCCATCAGAAGCGAAGAAGAGTGCAAAAAAACAAGGGCATTTGGAAGCAATCAGCCCTAGGATACGATGGGCCTCAAGACCAGAAGAACTAGGTGATACGGGCTACTAATGCCAACCACTCAGGAAAGGATCAAATCTGGAGATCCCGGACAGAATGGGAGGAAAAACGTGGAACAAAATCCAAAAGCTCAATAATGACCAGAATTACTGGTCAGATGGTCTGGTGAGAACCCCAAAACTATGGTCCTGGGATACATTCTGGGCCTGGAATAAAGATCACTCCCAAGGGCTGCCTCTCAGCCCAATAGTAAACAAGATGCACATGCAGACCATTCAACCCAGGGGGATGCACCCACATACTCTATGGAAATGCATCCCTTGGAGCAATCGACCATGGGGCACCAGAAGGACAACATTCACACAGAAGAAATGCAAGACACACTGGAGTGCATAATTATAAGGGGCAGAGAGGGGGAGGGTTACTGGGAAGGGAGGGGAAAAGACTGGGTTGCGGTTGGACATCTTAAAAGGGGAGTGAAACCAAATGTACGTGTAATGTTGAATGTAAAACAAACTCTTAAAACAAAAAATAAATAAAAATCTACTACTACTATTGTAGACATGTCTATTTTTCAGTTCAGCATTTGTATTCAGAATTTCCTTTATGTATTTTGGAGCACTTTAATTAGGTGTATTTATATTTATTATGGTAATGTCTTCTTGGACAATTGATCCTCTTAGCATCATATAGTGTTCTTTGTCTCTCATGCTGTTTTTCACCTTGAAGTCTATTTTATCTGTAATTAATATTGCCACTCCTGCTCTTTTTTGGTTGTCATTAAGCTTGGTAAATTTTTTTCCACCCCTTAATTTTTTATTTATGTTTGTGTTTAAGGTGGGTCTCCTGTAGGCAGCATATTGATGGAACTCCTTTTCTTATCCTATCTGCCACTCTCTTTCTCTTGACTGGTGCATTTAGTCCATCCACATTGAGTGTTATTTCAACAAACAGATGCCCCATTGGAGGCACTCACTCAGTTACGACAAGAGATTTGGAGGAGAGTTACCTGGCCAACTGACTGGAAGAGATCCATATTTGTGCCCATTCCAAAGAAAGGTGATCCCACAGAA
>NW_006922552.1:189153-197522 GCF_000298275.1 Orycteropus afer afer
GTGTTTCGTTCTGCTGTGCATGGGGTCGCTATGAGTCGGAAACGACTTGACAGCACTTAACAACAACAACAACATTGAGTGTAATAAATAATGGGTATGAATTTATTGCTGTCATTCTATTATGTCTTTTGTTGTGTTGCTGGTGACTTTCTTGTGTTGCTGGTTCCAAATATTTTTCTGTGGTGAGCTCATTTTATTATCAAGTGTTTTTTCTCTTACCTTCATTACTGTTGGTTTTGTGCTTCTTAAGCTCATGTGTTTTTCTTCCTTCTGAGTTTGCTGAGGGGGATTATTAATTTTCTTTGTGGTTACCCTGAAGAATATTCTTATCTCCCTTAGTTTGGAACAATCAGTTCGATAAAGTCATTTTCCTGTCCTCCTCTCCATTTGTAGGTTTTGTAATTAAAACTTTTACTCCCTCTGTTTGTTTTGTTGCTGGTGTCATCTGCAGACTGACTCCCTTATTTCTCAGTGTACATTATTTTATGAGGTTATTTTGAACATGTATTTATGGGTTTGTTTCTAAGTGGTGGTGTCAAGTGTCTTGATTTTTAGTTTGTTTTTCTCTGTTATGGGTTCTCTATTGGAAAGACTTCCTCTACTATTTCTTGTAGGGTTGGTTTGGTTTTCACGAATTCCCTTAATTTCTGTTTGCCTGAGAATGTCTTGATTTCACCCTCATATTTGAGGGACAATTTGGCTGGATATTTAATTCTTGGTTGGAAATTATTTTCCTTGAAGGCTTTATATATGCCATCTCATTGCCTTCTTGCCTGCATAGTTTCTGCTGAGAAATCAGAGCCTAGTCTTATTGGTTGTCCATTGTAGGTGACATTTTGTTTTTCCTGAGCTGCTCTCAACATTCTTTTTGTTTCTTTGTTTGTGCTTTAGGTGCAAGTTTACAGAGCAGAGTTTGTTTTACATTCAACATTACATGTACATTTAGTTTCACTCCCCATTTACAATCCCCAACCCTAACCCAGTCTTTTCCCCAATCTGCCCAGTAACCCTCCTCACCCGTGCCCCTTATAGTTATACACTCCTGTGTGTCCTGCATTTCCTCTGTGCAAATGTTGTCCCTCTGGTGTCCCATGGTCCATTGCTCCAAGTGATGCATTTCCATAGAGTATGTGAATGCGTCACCCTGGGTTGAGTGGTCTGTGTGTACATCTTGTTTAATATTGGGCTGAGAGCCAGCCCCTGGGAGTGAGTTTTATTCCAGGCCCAGAATGTATCCGAGGGCTTTGGTTTTGGAGAGTTTGATTATGGTATGTCTTGGTAACTTTCTCTTGGGATCTATCCTGTATGGGGATCGTTGAGCTTCTTGGACAGATATCTTTTCTTCCTTCATGATATGCAGGAAATTTTCTGTTAACAAGTCTTCCACAATTTTCTCAATTTTGTTTTTCCCCTTCCTCTTGTTCTGGTATTCCAATCAGATGTATGTTGTTTCTTTTCATTACATCCCATATAACTCTTAGGTTCTCTTCATTTCTCTTAAATCTTTGTTGTGATTTTTCTTCGTACAGGCTAGCATTAAGGGATTAGTCTTCTAGTTGGGAAATGTGTTATTCAGCCAGTTCCAGTCTACTCTTTTGTCCTTCCACCATGTTATCTAATTCCTTAATTTTAGTGTTCATCTTCTGGATTTCTAATTGCTATTTTTGGATGAGTTCTAAATGTGTATTTATCTTGTTCTTAAATGATTTTCCTGAAATTTTCCTGAGTACTGTCTGTCTTCTTGTTGTTTGTTTATGGTTTCCTTGAGCTCTTGGAGAGTCCTATATATATAGTTTCTGAATTCCTTCTCAGATAGTACTATTGCTGGTTCTTCTTCCATGACAGGTAATTCTTTAACCTCGGGTTTAATTTCTATTGTCTTGTCCTGTGTTTTTTTGTTCTATTTGATGTTTTCTGTTGTTTCTTGGACAGCTGAAGTTGTTGTCTTTGTTAGTTATGTTTTGATTTGTTACAGCCTGCTTTTATGTTTTACTGTATCTGAAAGTGTGGAGCAGGTGTACTTCTTTGGTTCTTAACTCGGCCGCACTAGGTCACTCTCTGGCTTTCTCTGTGTTGGTGGAATCACTGACTGGGATGTGGATGTCGTTCTCTGTTCATCATGAAGAGGATGTGGAGTTAGGACGAGCAGGTATTGTCCACTGTCTGTTATTCATCCTGTGCCACAGGAGCTATTAGTGTTATCAGACTATTGGGTGAAGTCTTCAGTGTAATAGCTCTGGTTGCCTGGTGGTGGTTTAATGTGCTCCTCCTATTGGATGAGGCAGTGGAGAAAAGGAAGAAAGAAAAAGAAAAAGGCATTAGAAGTGAGCCCCAGGATAGAAAACCAGAAGTAGTTTTCTGCATTTGGGGCAAGATAATTCAGTCAGCAATGCAGGCACAGGCAGGGCAGTCTGTGTCCTTCTTAGACATCTACTAATGATGACACCCTACTGTCAATCAAAGACAGTTCAAAACTGACAGAGATCCCAATGGATAGAGGGGCACCACCTTCTGCTTGGATTGAGAAGTTGCAGAAACTCAGAACCCCAGTGTTCCACTCTGTGCTAAAAGGAGTCATGGAAGAGTGGAACCTGAGTGCACTGCTGTGCACCTGCTCCAGGGCTCCAACTACTCAGAAGGAGTTTCTCCCTTTTCCCCACTCCTTTCTGGACCCCATAGCAGCCCAAGCCAAGGGGGGCATGTCTTGATACATTTCCCAGTATGATTACTGTACTCAGAGTCCAAGGTCACCATTAAAACTACTGGTGTAGCTATTTTGAGTCCCCAGTGCCTGTGGGTTCTGGTTTTTTTTTTTTTTTTTTTTTTTTCTTCCCTCCTTCCCTCCACCTCATTCTCTTTTGTATTTCTAATGATTCCTCTTCATTTCCATCTCCACTGGCTAGGTGGGTTTGATTATTCTTCCCAGTTGTTTAATCTGCTCTTTTTCTCAGCTTTCACTGAGTGTAATACTTTATCATCACCTCAGTTACTCATAACTCCAATATCATTAATTGTATCTTTACCTAGTTACTCAGAGTCTAAGTTGGAAGAGGGATCAAACGTGCGGGATATTGGCATGACACCATCTTCCTTCTCTGAGGATATCGGTTTAGGATGCAGACACAGATGAGGGCAGAAGAAACAGACAGCATATTTTGCAGCAATTAGCTGAGAAAGCCTGAGAGTTCCGTAAAGAAAATTCCTCATGCTGGGGAAGACAGCTGCCTTCCATAAGGCCTAGAAAGCACTTATGAGGCCAGATCATAAAGTGGAGCTTTCCAGGGGCAAAACTTTTTTTTTTTTTTTGGGGGGGGGAGTTGGAACTTAAATGAGTAATTTCTTTTTTCATTTATTTATATTTTTAAATTTTATTGTACTTTGGGTGCAAATTTACAGAATAAAATTTGTTTTACAGTCAACAATTCATGTACATTTGTTGTTCATGTACATTTGTTGTTCACGTCCCGATTACCATCCCTGACCATAACAAACTCTCCTCCCCTCCCATCCCTGTGGCTATTCCCTCCCTGTGCCTTTAACTATGCATTCCTGTCTGTGCAACTTTTCCTCTGTGTGAATGCTGTCCCTGTGGTGCTCCATGGCCGACTGCTCTAAGGGGTGCATCGCCTTGGGGAAGGTGTTCTGCATGTAGGTCTTTCTACTTTTGGGCTGAGAGACAATCCATGGGAGTGAATCCAATTCCAGGCCCGAAGGGTAACCCAGGGCCACAGTCTTGGAGATTGAACAATTTCTTTTAGAAGGATCAATACAAAGCCAGTTCCTTTAAGGTGGAGGTTAAAGAGGTCCCAAGTGTCCAGCTTCTCCAAATTGCTGTACCACTCCATCATCGCTAACACCAACTATTCCTCCTCCCCTCAGTACTCTTCCTCCCATCTTTGGGTTCAGTAATTCCCTGCAATGTCTCACAGAACTCATCAATTGTACTTACAATTAGGGGGTTTATTAGGGAAGTAACAGGTTACAATTCAGGATCAGGATCAACCTGGAAGTAACAAGGACAACTTAGGATACAGTTCTTCAATTAGGATATATTCTCAGGCTGTTTCTGCCAGCCCCTACTCTAGACTTGCTGCCACCATGCTCTGGTAGAGCTTTGCTGCCATTTCACTGTGGGCCAGGAAGCTCACCACAGCCATCTCACACTGATCTCCTAGTTCTCACCTTTCATGCCACTGCGGCTCTTGCAATGCCATCTATCATAGTCTTCAGTGTTACAACTCCTTCTGCTTTCTCTATCCCATGTCTCTCCCTAAAACCTCTGTCAGGAACGTTGGTTATGTAGCAAGCTTCTTATCAATTTCAAGGCAAACACCACCCCATTCCCAGCAAGATCACAAACTAACCAATCCACCACAAGGGTTCCATGCACCTTATTTGAATTATATAAACTGTCCAATCCCATTGCTGGGCCATAATCACCTTATTTTCATAGTCCTACCCAATCATTTTGTGGGAGTTAGAAAACCATGGCTAGAAGAGCCACATAAAAGCAATTCACAGTAATACAGGCCGCATCTTGGCTCTTCTAACCATGGTCCTTTCATACTTGGAGGATACCTTCCCTCTTCCAATTACTTTACTAGTCCCAAACAGTCATTAACAATTAGTCCTTCAATAGGGCAAAGAGTCCACAGGGTGAGGTTACTCAGGTACCAGCCCTTCAAGCCTGCTGTTGTTATCCATCTGATCTGGTCTCCAAAATTCATTTTGTCTTCACTCTTTCTGGTCTCTGATAAAATTTAATTAAGATTATTCCCTTGCTCTGAGTCTCTCTCAAGGTATCAGCATAATGCTAGATTTCCCCCACTGCATGACTTATTTATTCATTTCTTTACCTTCAGTTATTATTTCTTCTTCCTTCCATTTGTCATTTTTTTTTAACCCAAACCTTTCCACCTAGTTGAATGGACATCAGGTTCAGCTGCTGTGCCAGTCCAGATTGTTGATAACAAGATTAGTCTAGCAAGTGTTTCTCCCTTCATCCACTCCCATTCTTGTTGAGTAGGGTTGTTGTTGTTGTTATGTGCCGTCGAGTTGGGCCCAACTCATAGCGACCCCTCCTTGGGTTTCCAAGGCAGTATCACTACGGAAGTAGATTACCCAACCTTCCTTCCGAGGAGTGGCTGGTGGGTTTGAACTGCCAGCTTTCTGGTTAGCAGTCAAGTACCGTAGGTCCTATGCCACCAGAGCTCTCTGAGTAGGGTTACAAAGGTGCAATACTAATGAGCTATCTCTGCCACTAGGCAATATGGCAGTATTTTAATGTCAATTCCAATTTTGCTAGATGGGAGGAAGGTACAATCCATCCCATCAGGCCCTTGGAAATTTTGGCATACAGGTTCAGGGGTATAGTTACAGTCTCTTGCTTAGGCATAACTGCTTCTGGCAGCCACAGCTGCATCCCTGGTTCTGGGACTGCAGCATCTAGAAGGAAAAAAAAGTAAGTTTAGGTGATATGGGGAAAACTGTACAGTGGAATTAGCATCCTTCCCCACCCCCTTGTGCCCTCCCCCAGAAGCATAGGAATTTGTCCAGTGGTGATCCTCCCTTTGCTCTCCTTATGTTGAATATGAGCACACACTCATGAGGGTGAGTGAGCCAGGCCCTTGTGCCTTTATCTTCCCCCATTTTAGATAAATGTTTCAATGGCATATTCCAATTCTTTATCAAGCCATTACTCTGATGGTGGTATGCAACACAATATGTCCATTTAATATGATGAGTTTTCACCCATTGCTTCACCCTATGATCTGTAAAGGGTTTTCCTCAGTCTAATGAAATATAACCTAGTGACCTAAATTGGTACAGTACCTTTAGTTCCTATTCCTTAATGGTGTTTTTGGCATTCATATCTGTCACAGAATATACAAAGCCCAGTCCAGAGTAAGATTCTATCACTGAGAGGACCCATTTATAGTCCCCTGGTACCACTGGCATCATAGGTCCAATATAATCAACTTGTCAGCTATAAGCAGGCCTTCCCCCAGGGAATCTGTCCCATAGCCATCTACAATCTGTGTCTGTTCTGTTGGTAGACAGAGCACTTCTGATGGCATTTTGTGCCTCATAGGGTACAAGAGGGATGTGTCTAGATTCAGCCCATCTCTGCACTGCTGCAGCAACCTCATGTCTGCTCATATAACAGACCCAATTGGTCACTCAATTGAGCCTACTGACAGGTCCACTTGCTGATTCCAATCACCATCCGATCCAGGAAAGGAGTTCTGATGGAAATTGGCATGCCTAGCTCTGGTGGTATAGTGCCTAAGGCATTTGACTGCTAACCAGAAGGCTGGTGGTTCAAACCCATTGGCCACTCCCCAGAAGGAAGGTTGGACAATCTACTTCCATAGTGATACCACCTCAGAAACCCAAGGAGGGGTCACTATGAGTCAGATCTGACTCGACGGCAGAGAGTTTGGTTTGGTTTGGTTTACTCTTAGGCATCCTCTAAATTCCCAGAGTGCTTTCCATAGGTCCATGCTCCACACAAGTGCCCCCTTAACAGTCCAATTTTCCATTGCTGATTTACCTAACTATATAGCCAGGCCATTGGCCACTGCCCACAAATCAGTAAAAGTCCAAATGTATGGGCTCTCAACAGTGCTCATTTCTCCCACCACAGCATGCAGTTTAGCCCATTGAGGTGACCACAGTCTTTCCATCTGCTGGTCTTAATATAGCAGGTTTCCATGTCAAATGTCCATGTACCTTGGAACTGCCATCTGTGAATGAAGCAGCCTTCTGCTACTCAGCAGAAAGTTGTAGTAATCAGCTCTGGCAGTTTTTCAGGTGGTTCCAGGGTAGGACCTATGGGAAAGAGGCTACCTGCTGATGGATACAGTGGGTGCCTCTCTGCATTCCCCCAGTAGCTTATTCTGATATAAACCATTTCCATTTTACTATGGAACTATTTTGGGCCTTGCCTTCCTTATTAGACTGTTTCTCTCTGACATGACCCAAGATATGGGTATTTCAGGTCTCATGATCATTTTATGTCCTTATATCATCAAGACAGTCTTGATCAATGCCCAAAAGCAGGTGAGTAATTGCCCTTACAATAATGTGTATTGTGTTGCAGCAGGTGCCAGAAGAGTGATGTTCTCAGGTTTTGCCATAAGTTCCTGTCTGCTTAAGCATATGTGACAGATACCTCCAAAATCATGTCTGAATATGGATCATAAGGACCTAAAGGTAGGGAAAGTGAGATTGTTTCCTATAATTCAGACATAGCCTGCTGTTGAGCTGGCCCCCATTTGAACAGTTTTCTTGCAAGTGGTTCTATGGATGGTAGCCAGCAATATTCCTAGATGTGGAATATGTGTTCTCCAAAATCCAAAGAGACCAACCAAACATTGCTGTTGTCAATTTGAAACCATATATATAGATCTTAAAGGCTGGCGGTTCAAACCCACCCCTCAGAAGGAAGATGGGGCAATCTACTTCCGTAATGATACTGCCTCGGAAATCCAAAGAGATGTCGCTATGAGTCAGGTCTGACTCGACGGCACATAACAACAACAACAACAACAACATATAGATCTTAAGAGTGCAATGTTCAAGGCAGGCATTCCTTACTGGCTAAACAGTTTAGTTTTAAAAAGATTTCAGAGGATATTTTTGGTTTAAGGTTTAAAGATTATCTTGGGGCAACAGTTTCAGGGATTCACTCCATCTCCATGGCTCCATAAAGTCTGGATTCTATTAAAATTTGAAATTCTGTTCTGAATTTTCCCCCTTTTGATCAGGTTTCTTCTACAGAATTTTTGATCAAAATGTTTAGAATGGTATTTGGGTACCATTCAGTTCTTCCAGTCTCATGGCAAAGGAAGCAGTTGTTAATGGAGGCAATTAGTCTCACGTTCCGTTTCTTCTTCCTTATCCTGAGTCTCCTTTTTCTGTTGCTCCAGGCAAAGAGAGAGACCAACTGGTGTGCCTTGGATGGCTGCTTCCAAGTTTTTAAGACTCCAAGCATTATGCAAAGAACTAGGAGCTAGAACAGAGGATTATACATGTTATTTGGTCAATTGACTGGGATATCCCATGAAACCATGACCTAAACCTCAAAACTAAGGAACCAAATGCCATGATGTGTTTGGCTGTACATAAGCAGCTTTCGGTTGTTGTAAATATGTCTATCACACAACTTTCACCAATTTAACTTTTTATAGGTGTATAACTTATTGAGAGCAATTATATTAATTGGCTATGCAACCCCACCCTTATTCAAGGAGATTTTTCCATCACTGTAAATGGAGACTCAACATTCCACAAACAGTAACCAACCCTTTTTCCCTCCCTCTTGACCATGGTAACAACTAATAAACTTAGGTCTCTATACATTTGCC
>NW_006922552.1:198073-200634 GCF_000298275.1 Orycteropus afer afer
AGATGTCTATAAGGTCAAGTTGGTGGATTGTATTGTTTAGCTCTTCTGCATCTTTGTTGAGTTTATTTCCACTTGTTCTGTCTTTCATTGAAAGTGGTGTATTAAAGTCTCCCACTATGACTGTGGAGTCATCTATTTGGCTTTTCAACTCTTTTAAAAAGTCTGATTTATGTATGTTAGGGCTTTTTCATTGTGTCCATAGATATTTATTATGGTTATATCTTCATGCTCAATTGATCCTTTAATCATTATATAATGTCCTTCCTTATCTCGTATGGTGGTTTTTGTCTAAAAGTCAATTTGATCAGTAATTAATATTGCCACTCCTGCTCTTTTTCAGTTGCCATTTCCTTGACAGATCTTTTTCCAAACTTTGATTTTTAGTTTATTTTGTCTTTGTCTCTAAAGTGTGTCTCTTATAGACAGCATATTGATAGGTTTTGTTTTCTTATCCAATCTGCAACTCTCCGTGTCTTGAGTGGTACATTTAATTGGTTAACATTCAGTGTAATTATTGACAAGTATGAATTGCTTGCTGTCATTTTGCTAGGTGTTTTTCATGGTTTCCCTGGTTTGTTTCATATTATTTTCTGTGCTGAACTCATTAAGTTTACGAATCATGTTATCATTTCCTTTGCTGCTGTTGTTTTAGTATTTACTGAATATTTGTAATTGTCCTTTTCTTTATTGTGATGTGAAGGTTTATCCTTTTTCTTTGAGGTTACCCTGTGATTTATAATTTTCTTCCCAGGATTAGAACAGTACACTCTTTCTTACAACTCTCTTGATGTACTCACCATTTAGAAGTTCTGTAACTACACAGTATTTTCCCTCTGTTTGGTTTGTAGTTGTCCTCACTTGCCAATTGATGTCTCTGGTTCTCTTTTTAAAATGTTGCAAGCTTATTTCACTTTGGATATGTCCATAGCTGTGGTTTCTGGGTTATGTCATGTTCTGTATTAATGGTTGGTTGTTATTTGCTATTTTGGGTTCTCTGTTCAAAGGACTCCCTTTAGTACCTCTTGTAAGGTTGGTCTTCTTTGAACAAATTCCCTTAGTTTCTGGTTATCTGGAAATCTCCTAATTTCACTATCATATTTGTAGGTCAATTTTGCCAGGTATATAATGCTTGGTTGAAAATTATTCTCTTTCGAGGTTTTATATATACCATCCATTGCCTTCTTGCTTGCATGGTTTCTGGTGAGAAATAAGAGCTTATTCTTACTGGTTTTCCTATGTAAGTAACTTTTTGTTTCTCCCGTGCTGCTTTCAGGACTCTTTCTTTGTCTTTGGTTTTGATGAGTTTGATGGTGATATGTCTTGGTGATTTTCTTTTGGGGTCTATTCTGTTTGGGGTTCGTTGGAATTCCTGAATGGATATATTCTCATCTTTCATCATATCAGAAAAGTTCTCCTCCAATAAATCTTGGACAATTTTCTCAGTGGTTTTATTTTTCTCTTCCTGTTCTGGAAATCCAATGACATGTAGATTATTCCTTCTGATGGTATCCCACATGAACCTTAGGCTTTCTTCATTTTGTTTTGACCTTTTTTCTGTTTGAGCCCTTTCCAAAGAAGTATTCAGGTATTTTCCTTCAATAACCTTAATTGTCTTCCATTGAGTCAATTCTACTCTTTTGACCTTTCAATGTGTTATCTATTTCTGAAAATTTAGTATTAATCTTCTGGATTTCTATCTGTAGATTTTGTATCATTTCTAATTTTTCATTTATTTTGTCATTTCATTCTTGTATTTTCTTCCAAAATTCTTCTAGGGTTTTTTTTATGTGTTTTCCTTGGTCTGTCTCTTAATCCTTTGAAGATACCTAAATATAATTCTTTTGAATTCCTTATCAGAGAGTTCTAATGCTGCTTCTTCCTCAGGGATGTGTTCTGGGTCTGTATCCTGCTCCCTTGTTTCTACCACTTTATCTTGCTTCTTTGCGTGGACTGTGGTGGTCTCTTGTTTCCGAGACATCGTGACACTGTTGTATTTAGATTTCTGTTAACTGTTTATGAAGAGCAGCTAAGGGTGAGTCAGGCTCTTCTTTGGTGGTTGTTTATCATTGGCCCATTGGTGGAGAAGGAATTGGTGGCTCTCACTCAGTAAGTGAAGCTGCAGGAGGTGTGGGTGTAGTTGTGTCATATGGGGACTGTCTTCCACTCAGTTAGACAAAAATAAAAATTGAATAACCATCAAAAAATTAAAAGCTAATGGAGAAAAAAATACACCATGTAATCACACAGGAATAGTAAGCAAAAAAAGGCAAAAGGGAAAAAGAAGAATAAATAAACCACCCTGCAATATTTGGGGACAAGGCAATAAGAGAAAAGAGGTAGAGTATAATGAAGGAGTATAATGAAGAAAAAAATGGGAAAAACATAAAAAGAAGAACAAGGAATGGGGTTAACCAAGAGAAAGAAAACATATGGGGCCACAGTGTCAGTGGTTCCACCAGGCTCTACCGGACCAGCAAACCTGGTCCCCCCTTTTTTCCTCCAAATGATTTTGAGTTTTGTTCCACATTGTTCTCCCTCTCTATCCAGGATCTCCTACATAG
>NW_006922552.1:202556-204850 GCF_000298275.1 Orycteropus afer afer
ATCCTTCTCCAGGGACTGTTCCCTTCTGAGAACATTACCAAAGTATGCGAGACAAAGTCTGACCATCTTGCTTCTAAGGAGCATTCTGGCTATACTTCTTTCAAGACAGATTTGTTCATTCTTCTGGCAGTCCGTGGTATATTCAGTATTCTTTGCCAACATCACAATTCAAATGAACCAATTCTTCTTCCTTATTCATTGTCCAGTTTTCACATGCATATTACACAATTGAAAATTCTGTGGCTTGGGTCAGGGGCATCTTAGTCTTCAAAGTGACCTCTTTGCTATTTAACACTTTAAAGAGTTCAATATTTGCCCATTGCAATATGTTGTCTGATTTCTTGACTGCTGATTCCATGGCCACTGATTGTGGATCCAAGTAAAATGAAATCCCCGAGAACTTCAATCTTTTCTCTATTTACTGTGCTGTGTCCAGTTGTGAGGATTTTTGTTTTCTTTATATTGAAGTTTAATCCATATTGAAGGCTGTAGTCTTTGATTTTCATGAATAAGTGCTTCCATTCATCTTCACTTGCAGCAAACAAGGTTGTGTCATCTGCGTATCACAGGTTGTTAATGACTCTTCCTCCAATCTTGATGCTGCATTTTTCATATAGTCCAAATTCTCAGATTATTTGCTCAGCATACAGATTGAGTAAGTATGATGAAAGGATACAACCCGGAATGAAATGTTTCCTGATTTTTAACCATTCAGTATCCCCTTGTTCTCTTTGAATGACTGCCTCTTGGACTATGTACAGTTTCTTCATGAGCACAATTAAGTGTTCTGGAATTCCCATTCTTCACAATGTTATCCATAATTTTTTATGATCCACACAGTCAAATGCTTTTGGATAGTTAACAAAACACATCTTTCTGGTATTTTTTCTTTTAGTCAAGGTCCATCTGATATCAGTAGTGATGGCCCTCATTCCATGCCCTCTTCTGAATCCAGCTTGAATTTCTGGCAGTTCCTATCTATATACTGCTGCAATTTTATAATCGGTATAATTAAACCCCAAAGCAAAGGAATTAAACCCAAATGTAACATTTTCTATATGCCACCTAGCCATTTATGCATATTTTGATTACCCTCCAGGCCTCAATAGGCATTTCCATTCAGAACCCTACTCCACCCTAACGTTTTATTCCCTAAGGCAGTGCATCTAATTGAGTATTCTAACCATGTATTTCCTGCCCACAGAGAAAACATTTATACCAACCAGAAAAACCAAGTCCTTTGTCATCTAGCCAATTCTGACTCATAGTGACCCCCAGTGGGTTTCCAAGGCAGTATATCTTTACAGATGTAGATTGCCCTGTATTCCTTCCATGGAGCAGCTGGTGGATTTGAACCACCAACTCTCTGCTTAGCAGTCAAATGCCTTAGGCATTGCACCACAAGAGCTCCTTTTACTCTACACCAGTGATTATCAAAGGATAGTTCCTGGACCAAAAGCATCAATGCCATTTCTGAACTTGTTAAAAATGCAAGATCTTGAACCTCACCACAGACCTATGGAATCAGAGACTCTGAAGATAAGGCCCATTAACCAGGATTTTAACAATCACTCCCCCCACCGCAGGTTAGTCTGATGCATATTAACATTCAAGAACCTCTACCCTGTATACTTACCTTGGCCTTATAAGGAGGCAAAGTGGTATCATTTGAGGAGTACTATTAAGTTGGGCCACCAAAAACAGTTGTGCTTTGCACAACTCCAGAAACTGTCCTTCATGTAGAAGTGAATGCTGTCCTGTAGAGTTGTGCTAGTAAGGGTGCTGTTCTTTTTCCTGACATCAAAAGTACAAGCCAAGAAAAAAAAAAATACCACCTCTCCTATTAGCCTTTGCAGTGGTGTTCTGTAGATGGCTCATATTGGCTGGAGCCAATTGTGGGCATCTCTTACCAACTCCATGTTCAGTGACATCATGTTGGTATCTTGAAATCAGCCACCATGGTAAAAGTATTTACACCATGGAAATAAGCAAACACTGTTGTTATGTGCCATCAAGTCATCTCCGATTTATAGGAACCTTATGTACAACAGAGAGAAACACTGCCCGGTCCTGTGCAAGCCTCACTATACCTACTAAACCTGAGCCCATAGCTGCACCCACTGTGTCTATCCATCTTATTGAGGGACTTCCCCTCTTTCTTTGACCCTCCCCTTTACCAAGCATGACATCCTTCTCCAGAGAATGGTCCCTTCTGACAACGTGACCAAAGTAGGTGAGACAAAGTCTGGCCATTCTTGGTTCCAAGGACCATTCTGGCTACACTTCTTCCAGGA
>NW_006922552.1:205405-206341 GCF_000298275.1 Orycteropus afer afer
CTATACTGTAGACTGTAGTCTTTAATTTTCATCAGTAAATGCTCTAAGTCATCATCACTTTCAGCAAGCAAAGTTGTGTCATCTGCATATCACAGGTTATTAATAGGCCTTTCTCCAGATGCCACATTCTTCTTCATATAGTCCATCTTCTCAGATTATTTGCTCAGCATAAAAGTTGAATAAGTATGGCAAAAGGATATAACCCAGATGCACTCCCTTCCTGATTTTAAACCATACAGAAGCCCCTTGTTCTGTGCAAACGACAGCCTCCTGGTCTATGTACAGGTTCCTCATGAGTACAATTAAGTGTTCTGGGATTTCCATTCTTCTCAAAGTTATCCATAATTTGTTATGATCCACACAATCAAATGCCTTTGCATAGTTAATAAAACACAAGTAAACATTTTTCTGATATTCTTTGCTTTGAGCCAAGATCCATCTGACATCAGCTATGATATCCCTCACTCCATGTCCCCTTATGAATCCAGCTTGCATTTCTGGAAGTTCTTTGTCAATACACTGCTGCAAGTGTTTTTGAATGATCTTCAGTAAGTGTTATCAATGATATTGTTCAATAATTTCCACATTTTGTGGGATCACCTTTCTTTGGAATGGGTACAAGTATGGATCTCATCCAGTCAGTTGGCCAGATAGCTGTCTTCCAAATCTCTTGGCATAGCCGAGTGAGTGCCTCCAGGGTGGCATCCGTTTGTTGAAACATCTCATTGGGTATTTCGTCAATTCCCGGAGCCTTGTTTTCTGCCAATTCTTTCAGTGCAACTTTGACTTCCTCTTTAAATACCATTGGTTCTTGATCATATGCCACCTCCTGAAATGGATGAACATCTACCAATTCTTTTTGGTATAGTGACTCTGTGTATTTAATCTATCTTCTTTTGATGTGTCCTGCATCATTCAATATATTGCCTATGGAAT
>NW_006922552.1:206896-209638 GCF_000298275.1 Orycteropus afer afer
TCTTGCCACAGATGTAGTCAATCTGATTCTTGCGTACTCCACCTGGCGAAGTCCATGTGTACAGCCACCATTTGTGTTATTGAAAAAAAGTATTTGCAATGAGTAAGTTGTTGGTCTTGCAAAATTCTACCATGCAATCTCCAGTGTCATTTCTATCACCAAGACCATATTTTCCAACTACCAGTGATTCTTCCTTTTTTCCAACTTTTGCATTCCAATCACTAGTGATAATTAACACATCTTGATTACATGTTGGTCAATTTCAGACTGCAGAAGTTGGTAAAATATCTTCAATTTCCTCATCTTTGGCTTTGGTAAATTTGAATAACAGCAATATTAACTGGTCTTTCTCATAGGCACATGGATATTATCCTATCACTGACAGCACTATACTTCAGGAAAGATCTTGAAACTTTCTTTGTGAAGATGAATGCCACGTCAATCCTCTTCAATTTGTCATTCTTGGCATAGTAGATCATATGTTTTTCTGATTTAAAATGTCCAAATCCAGTCCACTTCAGCTCACTAATGCTTAGGATATCAATCTTTATGTGTTCCATTTAATCTTTGACAACTTCCAATTTTCCTACATTCATACTTCATACATCCTATGTTCCGATTATTAATGGATTATTTGCAGCTGTTTCTTCTTATCTTGTGATATGCAACATCAGCAAAAGGAGGTCTTGAAAGGTTTACTCCATCCCCATCATTAAGGTCGGCTCTGTTCTGAGGAAGCAGCTCTTTCCTAGTCTTATTTTGAGTGCCTTCCAACCTGAGAGGCTCATCCTCTGGTACTATATAAGACAATGTTTCAGTGCTATTTTTCAGTAATATATCAGACAGTCCTTCACCATTACTCATAAGGTTTTCACTGGCCAATTCTTTGAAAAGTGCATGGCTTCTTCCTTCTTCCGAGTCTGTCTTAGGCTTGAAGCTCTGCTGAAACCTGTCCATCATGACTAACCCTGTTAGCACTTGAAACACCGGTGGCACAGCCTCCAGCCTCACCGCAACACACAAGCCACTATAGGACAACAAACTGACAGACAAGTTTGTCTCCTTTAGCTATTCCAAACTGCTCCACTCTTGCTTCCCGGCCTTCCCTACCAGTTCTGGTCCTTCAAAAAGCCATCGGCCACAGCTTCCCAGCCTTGCCTACCAGTTTTGGCCCTCCAAAAACCCATCTGCTGCCTCTTCCCAGCCTTCCTTCAAATACTACAAATTAGAATTTTTAAAAGCATTTATTAACATTCCTACTAGGGACAGATAAGCACTCAGCTGCTAACCAAAAGGTTGGCAGTTCAAACACACCCAGCACCTGGAAAAAGACCTGGTGATCTATTCCCATAAAATTACAGCTTAGAGGACCCTATAGGGCAATTCAACTCTGTCACATAGGGTCACTATGAGTCAAAATCAACTCAAGGGCATCTATAATCAATAGCAGGTCTGCTAGATATAGCCATGTGAATTGTGCACTGCAACACTGCCTATCCAGAAAATCTGCATCAAAGTTCTTAGCGGCAAAAAACTGGTAACTAAGTAAATGCCAAGAAACAAAGAGTTATTGAATAAATTACAGTACTACTACAGTTCCTAGGAGCTCTGGTAGCTTAGTGCCTAAGGCACTTGACTGCTAACCAGAAGGCTGGCAGTTCAAACCAACCAGTCACTCCTCAGAAGATGGGTCAATCTACTTCCGTAGTGATACATCTTTGGAAACCCAAGGAGGGGTCGCTATGAGTCTGATTTGACGGCACATAACAACAACAACAACACAGTTCCTACTAGGGAATATTATTCAGTCATTAGAAGGAAAGAACTGGAGCTATATCAAATACTTCAAGGAGTTTCAATGAGATATTGTTGACTGTAAGAGGCAATGTGTAGAAAACCCTATATGTTCCCTTTTTTTTGAAAACAAACAACATATACACCTATGTATAGGAATGTATGGGTATATGTAGAGATTGGTATATAATACCATACTAACATACATTATAGAGGTGACAGGGAGGCGGATTCAAGCAAAAAAGACTGGTGGATATATTCTATTTATATGGTCAAATTTGTATAGTTAATGATAATTTATACATTCTGTAAGTGTAAATCTTTTTAGAAGGAAATAAATAAAATGATACAAAATTGGGAGGTGATAAAGTAACATTAGGCATGACAGTAGTAGTAGTAAGGATCCATCTGGGGTAACATTCCCCCCAAGTAGAATAGTCTCCCAACCCTGGTCAGTAGAAGATTGCTGCTTAACGATCTCAGTTACCTGATGTCTGGCTCCCAAGTTCTGGCCTTCTAACCCTATATACAGGTTAACCACTAAGCAACAGGAGGTTAACTGGGCCACTGGCCTGATGAAGAAAATGAGACACAGAAAGGTGACCCAGAAATCAGCTGTGCTGTTTCAGTTCTCAGTGGGAGAGCAGATCAACCACCCCAGAAGGAAGCTAGGTCCTTCCTAAGGTCCACTGACTGGGCTTACACTGAGAATGGACATCTGAGTCCCAATCCCTGAAGACTTCCTAAGCCTTGTATCTAAATCTTCTAAGGTCCCTGGGTGGTGCAATCAACTAAAGGCTGGGAGTTTGAATCCACCCAGCAGCACATGGAAGAAAGGCCTGGCAATCTGCTTCCATAAAGGTTACGGAAAAGAAAACCTTATGGAGCAGTTCTACCCTTAAATGCATGGGATCTTCATGAGTCAGAATCAACTTGACAATTTTTTTT
>NW_006922552.1:210026-217396 GCF_000298275.1 Orycteropus afer afer
TTGAACCGCCAGCCTTCTGGTGAGCAGTCAAGTGCCTTAGGCACTATGCTACCAGAGCTCCTACTTGAAATTATAGCACACAGATATTTGTTTTCTTGTTGGTTGTCTTTCTCCTTCCATTAGAATGTAGACTCCGTGAAGGTAGGGACTTTGTTCTGTTTACTATTGTATTCTCAGTGCCTAGAAGAGAGCCTGGCACATGTGGGTGCTCCATTAATATTTCTGGAATGAATTATTGAATGTATGAAGACTTTTAGTCCCCGTATTTCTCCCATATCCTTAGGATAGTGGAAATTCCTTCCCCAAAATAATAGAAGGCTCCAAAGAAACTTATGTCTACTGGAGTTTAGGAGTTATTTCACTCTCAACTCTTTGTATAATTACCATGCAGACATGGCTCACACCTCTAAAACAGACTGCTGTTATTTCATATTTGGGTAGTGTTATAAGGAGCCCTGCTGGTGTAGTGGTTAAGAGCTCAGCTGCTAACCAAAAGGTTGAGGTCCAAATCCACCAGTTGCTCAGCAGGAGAAAGGTATGGCAGTATACTTCCATAAAGATTACAGTCTAGGAAACCCTACAGGGCAGTTCTACTCTGTCCTATAGCATCTCTATGAGTCAGGATCAACTCGATGGCAATGCGTTTGGTTTTGGTTTATGGATTGAATTGTGTCTCCAAAAAAAATATGTGTTGTAAATCCTAACACCTACACCTGTGGATATAATTTCATTTGAGAATTGGGTTTTATTTGTTATCTTAATGAGGCTCTATCAGTGAACAATGTGTCTTAACCCAATCATTTGTGAGATATAAGAGAAGATTAGGCACAGAAGAAAGAAAGGAAACACAGATGGGGGAAGACAGATACCATGCCACCTTAAGACTGCCAAGGAACTGAGGAACATAAAAGAGACAAGGACCTTCCCCCAGGGCTGATATAGAGAAAACGCCTTCCCCTAGAGTCTGTGCCCTGAATTCAGTCTTCTAGCCTACATAGCTCTTCTACCATGATTCTTAGTGGTTTGGCAATATATAATCAGCAGTTATGTAATGATACAATTTGGCAGTTATGTAATGATGTAGTCATCCTATGTTTTGTGATTTGATTTGATCATCTTGCATTTCACATAACTGCCCAGAACCTAACCAGATCGATAAGTGAGGAGAAGGTGTAATGTAATGCTAATGAAGACAGCAGACTAGCAAAGCCATGTGTTGTTAGGTGCCATCAAGTCAGTTGTGACTCATAGTGACACTACATACAACAGAATTAAACAATGCCCAGTCCTGCACCATCCTCAAAATTGTTGCTATACTTGAGTCCACTGTTGCAACCACTGTGTCAATCCACCCTGTTGAGGGATTCCCTCTTTTTTGCTGACCCTCAAATTTACCAATCATGATGTCCCCCAAAATATGTGAGACAAAGTCTTGCCATCCTTACTTCTAAGGAGCATTCTGGCTGTACTTCTTCCAAGACAGATTTGTTCATTCTTCTGGCAGTCCATGATATAGTCAACATTCTTCACCAACAACATAATTCAAATGCAGCACTAATTCAAATTAGTGAGCCGAAATAGACTGGTATTGGTAAAGTCATGTTAGTGTAGACAATATGGTTCTCAGGCATTAATGGTGTATGTCCATGACTTCCTCATATCATGATAATCATGACAAGCATTTTTCAGAAAATAAAGCTAAACAGACTAAAGTTAAATCATAATATTGTTGTGTGAAACTTTTGTTTCCATTGTACATATATATGTGTGTAATGAATCACGAAGTAAAATGTATCCCCTACAATGGGTCTAAGTGCAAAAATGTTTGAAAGCTACTACTGCCTTAGAAAACTGCTGGTAGATCCCTAAAGAGAGGATCCCCTCTCTCATGTGGCTTGCACTGCTCCAATATGACCCTTCATGATAGTAGAGAAGCTTCTGTTTTTGTTGTATTTTGGTAGTGGTCACCAAGTTGATTCTGACTCATAGGGTCCCCATGTGTTACAAAGTAGAAGTGCTTCATAGGGTTTTCGTGGCTGCAATCTTTATGGAAACAGATCGCTAGACCTTTTATTCCCTAGTATCACTGGATGGGTTCAAACCACCAAACTTTAGGTTAGTAGCCAAGTGCAAACTGCTTATACCATTGTTGTTGTTGTTGTTGTTATATGCCGTCGAGTCATACCCGAGTCATAGCGACCCCTCCTTGGGTTTCCGAGGCAGTATCACTACGGAAGTAGATTGCCCCATCTTCCTTCCGAGGAGTGGCTGGTGGGTTTGAACCGCCAGCCTTCTGGTCAGCAGTCAAATGCCTTAGCCACTATGCTACCAGAGCTTATACCATTAGGGAATAATAAATAATGTGAGAATTAGAAAAGAGGCTCTGTTTAGATAGACTAAGGAGTTGAGTGGGAACTCTGAATCTATCAAACTGTCTGCCATTTCAGCAAAAAGCTGAAAGAAGCCACATTGATACTGCAATATGAAAGATAAAAGCCAGACACAAATAACAGTGTCCTACTGTGAGCACACTGTTAGCATCTAAAAGCAAATACTTAAGTGGATATAGGTTCCCATATGACTGAAATACAATATACTTAGGCAGAGAACTAGATGAGAGGACCTCTGAGGCCCCCTTAATTGGGAGCATATTATGATTCTAGAGAGGATCCTACAACAGAAACTGGTAGAATTAACTTGAAATGTGTTATCTATCACTTCCTAAAAATTAGTTTTGAAATACTGTTGTGTAGAGTAATAGATGATACAGAGTAGCCAATAAATAGCCTCCATTCTCAAGTGGGTCATCCTTTTTCTGAGAAAATTCTGTCACTTTAGAGTCTTAGCTATTAGGGATCCATGTTGTTGTCGTTGTTATGTGCTGTCAAGTCGGACCTGACTCATAGCGACCCCTCCTTGGGTTGCCGAGGCAGTATCACTATGGAAGTAGATTGCTCAACCTTCCTTCCGAGGAGTGGCTGGTGGGTTTGAACCACTATCCTTCTGGTTAGCAGTCAAGTGCCTTAGGCACTACACTACCAGAGCTCCCTAGGGATCCATAGGCCTGAGTTTCCAGAGGTTATGGAAGGGAGATTAGCACACTTTCCCTTCCCCAGGTCTGAAATTCCCCACTGAGGACCTCATTCAGTAAGGTACTGTCTTCTCCATTTCAAGTTTTTATATTTTTGTTCCCTTTTGTTTTTGTTTTTCTGTTTATCAAAAGAGGGTTTGTGTTAAAAAGGAAGTATCCACTTAAGGTAGTGGATATGAATCAAAAGACTGGCATACCTGAATTAGGAAGTCATTAGCAAGTCTTATGGGGCCCATGAGGAAGGATGGAGAGGGTCTCATCTCGGAATATGCCAAGGCAGTGGGTTCTTTTGGGGTTAACCACTTTTATGGAACACATAAGTGTTGGGGGGACTTCTCAACTATTGCTGGTTTCCTAGATCCCAGGGCTCAGATAAAGTACATCGTCAAGAACCTAACAAAAGGCCTTATCCATGGCAAGTGCTCAGCAAGTGTTTCCCTCTTTTTTTTCCTTTCTTCCTCCAAAGGTAGTTTGTGGGTAGTTCAGAGAAGGGCCTGGCAGATGTACCCTGCTTGGGAAAGCTGAATTTGAGAAAGAAAGTGATATCAATCCTGAATCTTAAAGGATCATGTCATGGATTGAATTATGTCCCCCCCACAATATGTGCCAATTTGGCTGGCCATGATTCTCAGTGGTTTGAGTTATGTAATGATGTAGTCATCCCCAGTGATGTGCTCTGATGTGATGGGCCAATCAGTTGTAAGGGGATTAGGGTAGGGTATTTACTCAGGTCAAAGCCCTGATCTGATAATAAGGAGTTTCCTGTCGTGTGGCTTGCATCACCTTTTATCTTATAAGAGATAAAAGAGAGAGCAGAGATGGGGGCTGGTGACTACTACCAAGATAGAGAAGCCAGGAGCAAAACTCATCCTTTGGACCTGGGGTCCCTGTGCTGAGAACCTCCTTGACCTAGGGGGAAGATTGATACCAAGACACATGTAAATTTCCAAGGAATAGTGGACTCATAGGCATTCAGTGGAGACAAGGACCTTCCCTCAGAGCTGACAGAGAAAGCCTTCCCTTAGAGCCAGTACCCTGAATTTGGATTCCTAGATTCCTAAACTATGAGAGAATAAATTTCTGTTTGTGAAACCCATCCATTTGTGGTATATCTGTTGTAGCAGTACTAGATAGCTAAGATGAATAGTGGTTTGCTAAAAAGATAGCATTGTAAGTAAAGCTAATAAAATGAATAAAGATATAGAGGCTTCAAAGAGCTTTCTGTATTCAGAGACAAGCAATAACTTTAATGTCATAGGAAGGGAAAAAATGTTATGTGAAGTAGGTTTCAGTCTGATTGTAGAAACACCTGAAAAGCCATTTAATGCCTATCATTTCAGAAAAGCAATCCAGGAATTTATGATTTTAATAAGACTAGCCTCCAGTTTATCAGAGCCCTTCCCTGCTATGTGACACATGGAGGCAGGAAGACTAGTTATAAAGCTAGTACAGGGATCCCCAGAGGACCAAGGACTGAACCAGGGCTATGGCCATGAGTAAGAAAAGGAAAGTACTGATTAAAAAGATTATAGGTAGAAATTACTAGACAGATTATGTAGCTGTGGCAGGAAGCGGGGAAGCAGGGGGTTTAAAGAAGAGAGGGCATACTGGAAAATGATAATGTTAACAATAATATAAGTTAGTGTTTCTAAGGGCTTACAATGTGCTATGCACTGTGCTAAGTGCACTATATCTATCTCTTTTAATCTATACAATAGTCTTGGGAGGTACATGCTCTTATTATACTTATTTTCAGATGAAGAAAATGAGGCATAGAAATGTTAATTAACTGATTTAAGGTCTCATAGATGGTAAGTGCTGAAGCCACAATTCAAATCCAAGCTGTCTGAGTGAATAGACTAAGGTTTGGATGACTGTGTGTATAGTGTTGCCATTTATTGTAACTGAGGAATAGAGGAGGAAGGACAGATTTTTTGGAAAGTATTTTAGTTTTGGACAGGTTGATAATGAGTTGCCTGTGAGATCTACAACAGACAGCTAATTAAATAAGTCTGCAGCCCTGATGCCACAGTGATTAAGCAGTCAGCTACTAACCAAAATGTCAGTGGTGGGAACCCACCAGTTGCTCCACAGAAGAAAGAGATGGCTGTTTGCTTCCATAAATATTCATTAAGGAACCTCTAAACCAAACTAAACTCACAGCCATCTTGTCGATTCTGACTCATAGCAACCCCTCCTTTGGTTTCTGAGGCAGTATCTCTATGGAAGTGAATTGCCCAGTCTTCCTTTCAAGGAGTGGCTGATAGGTTTGAACCGCCAGCCTTCTGGTTAGCAGTCAAATGACTTAGGGAGACAAAATAGATCCTGCTAACACAATCTGCCTAATCTTTCTACAAAACAGACACAGAAAAACTGAGTGAAACAGATAAAAAATAATGATTCTGGAATTCTGAGCATCAAATGAGAAGATAAAGCATTAGATTGGGTTCAGAGTGGAAAGGGAGAAGGGGTGAGGTCAGTGAGAGGGGAGAGAAAATAAGCTGGGATCAGTCAAAGAGTAGCCATTATAAACAGAGAGGCAGACGAAGAGGAAACAAAAAATAGTCATGGAATCCACACAGCATTAAAGACACAGGGTGGACATATCAGGAGGAATTCAAGGTTAGCTAAAGTTTTGTGAGAGCTGGGAGAGAAACATACAGGGTAGTGAGTCAGACTTCCAGTGGCACAAACTGCTGCAGGGTGAGGAGGGAGTAAGGGAAAGGGAATAAAAAAACTCACCCCTAGGAAACTAAACCACAAACCAGATCCTCTGATGTCAAGTTGTTTTCAACTCATAGCAACCTTTTATGGGACACAGAGGAGCTACCTCCTCAGGTTTTCAGGGTCATGGATCTTTGTGAAGGAGGGCTGCCTTGTCTTTCTTCTACAGGGTGGTAGGTGGGTTCATGCCACAGGACCTTGACTGACAGCTGAATGCCACCCTCAGCAAACCTATCCAGACAGACCCAGGGGTTTTGGCTATCCCTTCCTGTATCTGTATTACTGACTGATCTTTCTCACACTAAACAAAAGAGGCATGGATATAAAGCCTTCTCTCTTGGAGGTGCACACTCATGCCAGGCTCATTTCATCTACATGGGCACATGCTCTGGTGGATCAGAAGATTCCCCCACAATTGCCTGCTCCAAGGACTACTGGCTGACAATAACTAGAAAAGTCCCTCCTCCTCAATTCACTTATATTTCCCTTATTTTTCTTCTTTCTTTTCCTCCAATTTTCCTTCCTTTTTATCTGTTCATTTATCACTTTTCCTCTTCTTCATTCTTTCATTTTTACCAATCTTTTATCTTGTCCATCCTTTTTTTTTCCTTTTTATCTATTTTTTACCTTTTATTTTTATTCTATCTTTTCCTCCTTTCCATCTCTTCTTCCCCTTGGTTTTCTATTTTTTTCTCTCTCTCTTTTTTCTGCCCCATCCAATGGGAGTTAGACATTAACTCCACTAGTAAGCCACATATATTGCACCAACCACCTCACCCAATGGACCAGCACTATCACTAGCTCCTGAACCATCCCAACTGTTCATCCCAACTGCAGCTCCTCCTCATGACAAACAAAGACATGCACCCATATTCCTACCAGTTATTCCACCAACCCAGAGACAACTGGGGAATGACCCAGTGCGGCCAAGCTAACAACCAAAGAGAGACACCTGTCTCAAACATTGGGATATAATGAAACAAAGCAAAACAAAACAAAACAAAAAACAAGGTTAAACAAATGAGCATATAACCAACAAACAATGACAACAACTTCAAAATGTCTCAGAGATAACACAAAACTTCAAGTCAAACAAAGAAACAGGACAAGATAGCAGAAGCAAGTGTCCAAAATAAAGAATAAAGAACAGGTAATAGAACTACCTGATAAATTCAAAAGACCAATAGATAGATAGATAGATATCTTTTTCCAAGAGCTCAAGGAAACCATAAACAGAAGGAAGGATAAGACAGTCAATAATACCCTTGAAGAATTAATGAAAATCATACAAGAGCAAAATGACAAAATAAACAGATAATTAGAAATAATACCAAAACAACAATTAGAAATACAGAAGATGGACAGTAAAATTATAGAAATAGATAACACCATTGGAAGTCCAACAGAGTAGACTGGAACTGGCTGAAGAACACATTTCCCAGCAAGAAGACAAATCCTGTGACACAGCTTGCATGTGGAAAAATCAGAAAAAAGAATTAAAAGAAATGAAGAAAACCTAAAAATTATATGAGATGATATCAAATGAAATAACATG
>NW_006922552.1:225742-227532 GCF_000298275.1 Orycteropus afer afer
TAAAGCAGCTTGGGAAAAACAAATGTTACCTACAAAGGGAAACCAAGACTAAGCTCTGATTTCTCAGAAGAAACCATACAAGCAAGAAGGAAATGGGATGACATATACAAAACTTTGAAGGAAAAGAATTGCTAACCAAAAATTATATATTCAGCCAAGTTGTCCCTCATACATGAGGGTGAAATTAAGACATTCCAAGACAAACAGAAATTAAGGAAATTTGTAAAAAACCAGACCAATCATACAAGAAATTCTAAAGGGAGTCCTTGCAACAGAAAACCAACAGAAGATAACGAATTAATATCAAGATACATGATAATACTACCCAGAAACCAAACCTGAAAAAGAACTCCAAAACTAAAATACGCTCATGAAAAGGTAAACAGAGAACTAGAGGAGTCAATCTGTAAATGACACCAACAACAAAGCAAATAGCGTGAATACATTTTATAATTACAAAACTTTCACATGGAGACAAAGTCTGGAAAATGTCTATACAGAACAGATGGTTCCAAACATAGGGAGAAAAAAAATTTACTACATAGTAACCACAAAGAACATTAATAAGCCTTCTAACCAAAATAAGAAAAAAGAAAATCACAAGAAATTGATAAATACAACATCAACAACAATGAAGAAAAGGAAATGAAAATTTGGTAACAAAATGAACCAAGCACAGAAAATAATTTGGAGCAAAGAAACCACAAATAACAGAGCAAAAAACCACAAAAGAATGACACCAATAAAGTCATACCTATCATTAATTACAATGAATGTAAGTGGACTAAATGCACCAGTCAAGAGAAAGAGAGTGGCAGATTGGATAAGAAAGGAAGACCCACCAATGTGCTCCCTACAAGAGGTCTACTTTAGACACAAAGATAAAAATAAATTAAAAATCAGAGGATGGAAAAAATGTTATCAAGCTAATGGCAATCAAGAGCAGGAGTGGCAAGCAATCATGTTAAGAGCAGGAGTGGCAATATTAATTTCTGATGAAATAGACTTCAAGGTAAAAACCAGTATAAAGGACAGAGAAGAGCATTATATGACGATAAAAGGGTCAACTGACTGATAAGATTTTACCACAATAAATATCTATGCACCCAATAAAAGAATTCTAAAACACATAAAGCAAATATTAACTGAACTGAAAGGAGAAATAGACAATTCTACAATAACAGTGTGAGAATTTAACATACCACTTTCAATGAAGAACAGAACAACATGAAAAAAGTCCAGAATGATACAGAAGATCTCACCAACACAATCAACTAACTTGACGTCATAGAGATATACACAACAAGTCATCCAACAAAAACACAATACACATTCTTTGCCAGTGCACATGGATCATTCATTCTACAAACTAGATCATATGTTAGGCCACAAAACAAGCATCAATAAACTTAAAAACAGTGAAATACAATACTACAAAGTATCTTCTTGGATCACAATGCTATAAAATTAGAAATTAATAACAGGAAGACGAAAGGGGAAAAAATACATGGAAAATTAATAACACACTGCTCAAGAATTACTGGGTAAGAGAAGAAATAAATTGTGAAATTAAAAAAAAAATCCTAGAAACAAATGAGAATGAATACACAACATACAAAAGCATGTGGGATACAGTGAGAACGGTACACAGAGATCAATTTATAGCAATAATCAAAAAAAAAAAGAAGAAAGAATCAAAATCAACACTTTAACCCAACATCTCCAAATATTAGAAAAAGAGCAGCAAAAAAAAAAAAAAAAAAAGCCAACAGCTGCCAGAAGTAAGGAAA
>NW_006922552.1:227957-230593 GCF_000298275.1 Orycteropus afer afer
GAAGGAAGGTTGGGCAATCCTACTTCCGTAGTGATACTGCCTCGGAAACCCAAGGAGGGGTTGCTATGAGTCGGGCCGACTGGACGGCACATAACAACAACAACAACATGAAGGACTGTACTTGAACAAATTTGAAAACCTAGAAGAAATGGGCAAATTTCTAGAAACAAAGTCCTACCTAAACTAATATAGGCTGAGATAGAAAATTCTTAACAGACCCATAACAAAAGAAATTGAACAGGTCATAAAGAAAACTCCCCACAAAAAATTTCCTGGGTCAGGCGGCTTCACTGGAGAATTCCATCACACATTCAAAGAAGAGCTAACACCTATACTACTCAAAATATTTTGGAACATAAAAAAAGATGGAATACTCCCAAATTCATTCTATGAAGTAAGCATAAACCTGATAACAAAACCAGGTAAAGAAACCATTAAAAAGGAAAACTACAGACCAATATTCCTTCTGAACATAAATGCAAAAATCTTGAACAAAATCCTAGCCAAAACCATCCATCACCACATCAAAAAAATAAGACACCATGACCAAGTGGAATTTGTATCAGGTATGCAAAGATTGTTCAGCATCAGAAAAGCAATCAATGTAATCCATCACATAAATAAAACAAAGGAAATGAACCACATGATCACATCAATTGATTCAAAAAGAAGGACATTTGATAAAATCCTGATAAAAACTCAGTAAAATAGGAATAGAAGGGAAATTTCTCAACGTAATTAAGGACATATATGCAAAACCAATAGCCAAAATTATTCTCAATGGAGAAAGACTCAAAGCATTCTCTTTTAGAATAGTGTTTTGGTTCCCTAGTGTTGCTCTGACAGGAATATACCACAAATGGGATGGCTTCAACAAACAGAAGTTTGTTCTCTTACAGTTTTGGAGGCTAGACGTCCAAGTTCAAAGGGCCAGGCTCTAGGGGTTGCGTGAAAGCCCTTTGAGCTGGGGCTTCATCTCTGCCTCTTGCTCCTGGCCCACTGAAGCTGGAAGCTTTCTTCACTTAGGCAGCTACTGGCTGCTGAGGCTGAAAAGCCCAAGGTCAACAAATAAAATGGAACACTCCTGAAAGTACCAAACCATAGGCAGCCCATTGACTCAAGTCCAGAAAAAGTCCCAAGGCAGGGCAACATGGGAGCCTGCTGAACAAAAACTCAGCTACAGTCAGGGTTCAACAGTGCCATAAAACTGGAGACCTTCCTCAAAGTTGCTTCTTATATACTAGAAGCAGCCCACATCCCTAAAGCAGCTACTCTGTAGATTCCACTATGGAATTAATTACCAATCTCACCATGAGGAATAACTATATCCAGCTGCCCAGCCACTCAACAAGGCCCAGCCAAGTTGACATACAACCTTAACTACCACAAATGGGAACCAGAAAAAGAAGTCTTCTATCACCACTTCTATTCAACACTGTATTGGAAGTCCTAGCCGGGGAAGTTGGGAGCTCTGGTAGCATAGTGCCTAAGGCACTTGACTGCTAACCAGAAGGCTGGCGGTTCAAACCCACCAACCACTCCTTGGAAGGAAGATGGGGCAATCTACTTCCGCAGTGATCCTACCTCGGAAACCCAAGGAGAGGTTACTATGAGTCGGGTCTGATTCGATGGCACATAACAACAACAACAACAAGAACAAGCCAGGGAAGTAGGCCAACAAAGAGAAATAAAAGGCACCCAAATTTGCAAGGATGCAAGGCTGCAGTGATGGGCTCAGGTATAGTAGGGATCGTGAGGTTGGCACAGGACTGGGCAGTGTTTCATTCTGTTGTTCATTAGGTCACTATGAGTTGGCGATGACTCAATGGCATGCAACAGCAAGAACAACAAAAACAAATTTACGAGGAAGAAACAAAACTCACTATTTGCAGATGACATCTTCCTATACATAGAAAATCTAAGAGAATCAGCAAGAAAAGTGCTGGAAGGAATAGAAAGATTTAGCACAGTGGCAGGATACAAGATCAACATACAAAAATCAGTTGGATTTCTCTATATCAACAAACAGACCTCTGAAAAGGAAACAAGGAAAACAGTATCATTTATAGTAGCAACTAATAACATAAAACTTAGCAATAATTCTTACCAGGGACACAAAGATCCATACAAAGAAAAGTACAACACACTACTACAAGAAACTAAAACAGATCTACATAAATGGAGGAACATGTAATGCTCATGGATAAGAAGTCTGAATATTGTGAAAATATCAATACTTCTCAAAGCAATCTATACATTCAATGCAATCCCAATCCAGATTGCATCAACATTCTTTAAGGACATGGAAAATCCAATCACTAACTGTACATGGACAGGAAAGTGAATTCAGATAAGCAAAGCACTACTGAAGAAGAAAAGCCAAGGAAGAGGTCTCATACTCCCCAATCTCAAAACCTACTATACAACCACAGTAGTGAAAACAGCCTGATATTGGTATAATGATAGACATATAGAGCAGTGCATCAGAAATTAGAATCCAGAAATAGATCCATACATCTATTGTTGCTGGAACCACCAAGGGAAATGCTAATGCTGAGCTGTTGTTATGTTGTAAAGTGCCGTCGAGTCGTTTCCGACTCATAGTGACCCCATGCACAGCAGAACGAAACACTGCC
>NW_006922552.1:233448-234524 GCF_000298275.1 Orycteropus afer afer
CTGCGATGATGGGCTCAAGTATAGCAGGGATTGTGGGGCTGACATGGGATCGGGCAGTGTTTTGTTCTGCTGTGCATGGGGTCGCTATGAGTCGGAAACAACTCAACGGCACTTAACAACAACAACAACAATTTTCATGTCTCACTGGGACCTGGCTAAATCATATACAGGTATTCCAAGAATTTCTCCCTTTTGGAGGGGTAAAAGGAAAAAGGAGGTGTGGATTGTTCCTAAGGTGCAGGTACCTGTCAAACCCTAAGGGAGGTGAGCATATGCCCTCCTCCCAAAGATCCACTATAGCCCATTTGGGGCCTCCCAGGCCTGGTCAGTAACTTGTGAATATAAGGAGGTCATGTTTACAAGAGGAGATCTCTCTCTGACAAGTGTAATATGAATGCCATATTAGGGTTTTTGTGACCTTGGACCCTGAATGGGTTGTTTTGATACACTGTGTGCACGGATCAAGAGAGGTAGAAGCAACATATAAGGGGGAGTATGAGCAAAGTCCATGGGATAGGGGGATGAGTTCCAGGACAGTCATTGTACATGTAAGTGCAGGTCCTCAGGCTTCATCCATGCGTAGACCAGTCAGCCCATGGAATGACTGGAGCATGGCGCTGTAGATCTGTGGTTCTCATGTCACAACATCACCTTTAGAGGGTTCTGGGCATGGCTTTCAATTTCCCAGTAGTTGTTAGAGTCATCAGGTGTAGCCCTTTTAATTAGGAAGTTATGAATCCATGAGGTGATGCCTTCAAACTTGACTGCCATGGGTATAGTTAGAATGACAGTAAGAGGTCCCCTTCCACCTGGGTTTGAGGGGAATTAGGTTCCAGTCTTTAAGCCACACTTGATCCCCAGGTTGAAATGGATGTACGGGGTTAAAGAGGCTTATAGGGTGTCTTTCCACTACCCATCTGAATACTTGTGCTGATACTATTCCCAGTATTTTAATTGATTGCTAAACTCTGTTTCACCTCTCTACCTGGCCAACTGATGGAAGAGATCCATATTTGTGCCTGTGGTATAGTAAATTACTTTCTGTGGCTTTTCTACCCATAAGTCTTTGTAAACTC
>NW_006922552.1:234809-236126 GCF_000298275.1 Orycteropus afer afer
GACCCCCCAGGGCAGTGGCTCTGGGAAACCATTACTCGACTGTCTTGTCACCGGAGGAATGGGGGTAGATTTGTAACCAACTGAAGTCATGTGTCTATGTATGGGAATTGGTCTGGATGGCTGGGGTCCCCAGTCACTACCAGCCACACCCTCAGGGTGTCCTTCTTATCCAATGATCCCTCTGATGCCCATTCAAGCTGGAAAGTGGGCTACTCTATTTCACAAATTGTTCTAAGCTTCCCTGCTTGCATTTTTATTCCATAATCCTGTGTATTAAACCCTTTTTTGAACTTTTTCAACATGATCTGGAGTAGGGTCTCTTCTTGACTCTGAGTCCCACCCACTGCCGGTGCAGGGCAGCCACCAGTCGCTTTGTTGAAATCATCAAGTTCCTTTCGCAAGGATCTTTCACGTGCATCTTAGCTTTGGTGAGTCAGTATAAGCCCCTGACCCAGAAGCCTTGCTGGCCTAGTGGCAGACTTTTCACCTTAGCTATATGAGGTTCGCCACTGGTTAGATCAACTCCACATGTACACCCAGCATCCCAAGTGCATAAGGTCTTGGTTAGCTAGACACACTCACACCCATATACTCTAACACACACACCAACCTTCCTGGGATTGTGCACTACCTGTGGGCCACCATGGTCTCTCAGTTTCTCTTTACTGATACTCAGACAGTACCCTGGGAAGTGAACAGGCTGCCTTTCTGCCTACTGGCGGGAAATCCTGGCTACCTGTGGGGTCCCGTAACCTACCATGGTTCAGATGTTCATAAGGTGGTTGCCCCTCCTCCTGTTAGGTCCCGAGAGTCGGAGGCAGGGCCGGCCCTTGCCCCACTGCAAATGACCCACACAGTGGTAAGTACACTGGTGTGCTCAGCAGGTTGTTTTCCCCAGATTGAGGGCCAGCCCAGACCGCCAGCTTCCTGGGAGTCAAAAATAGCTGCACTACTGGTCCCTTGAGCAGCTGAGGGAGGCTGAGGTTGAGGTTTCCTGGCCAATGCACCAAAAATGTTGCCAGAGCCACCAAGGGAAATGCTAATGCCAAGAAAGATGGTGCAAAAGGAAGGACTTTTACTGTGTCAACACTCAGCTCAGTAGATTCACATCCAGAGACTGAGACCCAAACAAAGGTTACACAGGGTTTTTGTATGTTTCTGGAGTACACGGGGTATATAGTGGCTGTCTATTCTCTGAAAAACACAAGCAGGGCAGTTTACAGAAACAGGGAGTACAGCAAGAGGGAAAGAGTGCCTATTGGGGGCAGCAAGAGGGAGGGAGTACTTATCGGGAGATTTCCATTCTCTCAGTTTCAT
>NW_006922552.1:236815-244918 GCF_000298275.1 Orycteropus afer afer
GGTACAACCGCTACAGAAAATGGGATGGTGCTTCCTTAAAACGTTGGAAATAGAAATACCATTCAATCCAGCAAAACCACTACAAGGAATATATTCTAAACAGATGATGTCCAGGACATGAATAGACATATGCACACCCATGTTCACTGCAGCACTATTCATAATATTAAACAAATGGAAACAACCTAAGTGTTTAGAAACAGATGAATGGATAACCAAACTATGGTACATACACATAATGAAATACTGTGCAACCTTAATCATCACTCGTCAGTTTGTCATACTGTGATGGCCTCCATGCTGCTGTGAGGCTAGAAGTGATGCCACTGGTATTTCAAATACCAGAAGGCTCACCCATGGTGGACAGGTTTCCGTGGAGCTTCTAGACTAAGACAAACTTGGAAGAAGGAAGAAGCCATCCACTTTTCAAAGAATTGGCCAGTAAAAACCTTAGGAATAGCAGTACAACAATGTCTGATATATTACTGGAAAATTTTATGAATATCCCTGAAACATTATTTGATATAGTGCCAGAAGATGAGCCCCTTAGGTCAAAAAGCACTCAAAATACTACTAGGGAAGAGCCGCCTCCTCAAAATAGAGTCAAGCTTAATGACATGGATGAAGTAAAGCTTTCAGGACCTCCATTTGCTTATGTAACATGACTAAAAATGGGAAGAAACATCTGTAAACATCCATTAATAATCAGAAGATGCAATGTGCAAAGTATGAATCTAGGAAAATTATAAGTTGTCAAAAATGAAATGGAACACATAAAGATCAATATCTCAGGCATTAGTGGGCTGAAATAGACTGGTTTTGGCCATTTTCAATCAGACAATCAGAAGCTCTACAATGCCAGGAATGACAAATTGAAGAGGAATGTCATGGCACTCATTATCTCTAAGAATGTTTCAAGATTATCCTAAGCTACAATGCTGTCAATGATAGGATAATATCTATACATCCACAAGCAAGACTAGTTAATATTACTATTATTCAAATCTACTCACCAACCACCAAAGGCAAAGATGAGGAAATTGAAGATTTTTACCAACTTCTACAGTCTGAAATTGACCAAACGTGCAATCAAGATGTGTTGATTATTACTGGTGATTGGAATGCAAAAGTTACAAACAAAGAAGAATCACTAGTAGTTGGAAAATATGGAGTCAGTGATAGAAATGATGCTGGAGAACGCATGATAGAATTTTGCAAGAACAATCATTTATTCATTGTCAACACCTTTTTCTTTTTTTATATATAACAACATAAACAGTGGCTAAACACCTGGGATTCACCAGATGGAATACATAGGAATCAGATTGACTACATCTGTGGAAAGAGGTAATGAAGAAGCTCACTATCTTCAGCCAAAACAACGCCAGGAGCTAACTGTGGAACAGACCATGAACTACTCATCTGTAAGCTTAAGCTGTAACTGAAGACAATTTAAACAAGTCCATGATAACAAAAATATGACCTTCACTATATCCCACTTGAATTTAGAGACCATCTAAAAAATAGCTTTGATGCATTGAACACCAATGACTGAGAAACAGAGGAATTGTGTGATAACATCAAGAACATCATCCATGAAGAAAGCAACGGTCATTAAAAAGACAGGAAAGGAAGAAAAGACCAAAGTGGATGTCAGAGGAGACTCTTAAACTTGCTCTTAAACAGACAATAGCTAAAGCAAATGGAAGGAATGACAAAATTAAAGAACTGAACATAAAATTTCAGAATAGCTTGAGAAGACAAAGTCAGTTATTACAATGAAATGTGCAAAGACCTGGAGTTAGAAAACCAAAAGGGAAGAACATGCTTGGCAATTCTGAAGCTGAAAGAACTGAAGAAAAAATTCAAACCTTGGGTTGCAATATTGAAAGATTCTATGGACAAAATAATGAATGATACAGAAAAAATCAAAAGAAGGTGAAAGGAACACACAGAGTCACTGTACCAAAAAGAATTTGTTGATGTTCTTCCATTTAAGGAGGTAGCATATGATCAAGAACTAATGGTATTAAAGGAAGAAGTGAAAGCTACACTGAAGGAGTAGGCAAAAAACAAGGCTCCAGTAATTGACAGAATACCCATTGAGATGTTTTAACAGATACTGTGCTGGAGGAATTCATTAGGCTATGCCAAGAAATTTAGAAAACAGCTACCCAGCCAACTGACTGGAAGAGATACATATTTGTATCCATTCCAAAAAAAGGTGATCCAACAGAATGTGGACATTATCGAATCTAATTCTGTGCATCTCCAAGTTGCCACCACTTAATACACTTGATCCAATGATCTCTAACTCTCAAAAGGTCTCAAACCTCATTATCACATTTTAGACAAGATGCTCTTATTATGTACATTGGTCAATTTCTCTTGAAATAGACCTTCAGCTCCATGGTGAAGTAAGGGTTAGCTTATAAACCCCTAACATGTGCATGAATGATTCCATCCAATCCATTCAGCTGCTCTGAATGGATTGGGCTTTAAGGGGTCCTATAAGCCATCACTCTGGGTTCTTTGCTGTACACAGTCAAGATCCTGAAGGTGAAAGACTATCTGGTTTTTGGTAGATACCTGGCCTGCTGGTTGGTATGGTACTCAGTACAGAGTAACTGTCATTTAAGAAGAATGGGCAGTCAACAGGCAAAAACAGAGTGGGGTTTCTGTACCCCACAATTATCAGCAATAACCAACCTGAGAAGTAAATTAAAGAAATATTTACATTTACAAGAGCATCTAAAAGGATAAAGTACCTAGCACTAAATTTAACCAGTAAGGTGAAAGACTTGTACAGAGAAAACTATAAAACATTACTTAAAAAAAAAAAAGAGGGCAGAATGGGCAGATAAGCTACCCAGATCCTCTACAACAAAGAAACAATAAAACCAAATGAAACAGACACAGATGATAATCCTGGAACACTGAGCTTTGAAGGAAAGCATAAAGAAGTGGATCAAATAACAACTAGAAGAAACTGAATGGAAACAGCAAGGAAACAAGAAGACAAACAAAGCAGTGAACTGTCAATTGGCATGGCAGCCTGGTCATTTTGAATTTCTGCAAGCAGCATTCTGATCAGGGCAGCAACCTGATAATCAGCTTAGCTTGCAAAGGACTGCACAGACACTCAAACTGGTAGCTGGAGACCAGAAAGCAATCGTGTCCACACTACCCAATCACATGAATACCTCCTGCAGCCCTACCCACTGGGTTAGAGCTACCACCCACTCATGCACAAACTGATAAATAATAGATGCCAGCCAACATCAGCCCAACCTCCCCTCAATTGCTCTACCTGTACAGTGAAAAAAGAACTGTGCACACATTTTCATCCTCTATTACACATTGTTGTTGTTGTTGTTATGTGCCATCGAGCCAGACCTGACACATAGCGACCCCTCCTTGGGTTTTCAAGGCAATATCACTACGGAAGTAGATTGCCCCATCTTCCTTCCAAGGAGTTGCTGGTGGGTTTGAACCGCCAGTCCTCTGGTTAGCAGTCCAGTGCCTTAGGCACTACGCTACCAGGGCTCCCTCTATTACACATACCAGGAGACAAGTGGTGGGTGCCTTAACTGCTGACAAACTATCTAACAGAGTAGCACACCAGCACTGCTTGCTTGGATGTATCAAAATGAAGTAAAAAAAATAAAAAAGCCTAGGTAAACACACCAACATACAATTACCAACTAAATATAAATACAACAACATCACAATGTCTTGAAGACAACAGACAACCTCAATTCACACAAAGAAGTAAAATAAAGTAGTACAAATAAGGAACCAAAATAAAGAGCCAGATAATCTCCCTGAGGAAGAAATGGCATGGAACTACTTGATAAGGAATTCAAAAGAATTATATTTAGGTACATTCAATAGAATTAGAGAAAGATCAAGGAAAACACAGACAAAATTCTAAAAGAACAAAGGAAAGCAATACAAGAACAAAGTGACAAAATATATGAAAAATTAGAAGCCATACAAAAATAGCAAATAGAAATTCAGGAGATTAATACTAAGAATTCAGAAATAGTTAACACATTGAAAGGGCACAGGAGTAGAATTTAATCAATGGAAGACAGAATTAGCAAGAGTGAAGACAAATCTCTTGGTACCATTTGTTAGAGGAACATCAGGGAAAAAAATGAAAGAAGCCTAAGATTTATGTGGGAAACCATCAAGAGGAATAACTCACATGTGATCAGAATTCCAGAACAGGAAGAGACCAAAAAACACTCACAAAGAAAACTGTCAAAGATTTTATGGAAGAAAACTTCCCTAATATGATGAAAGACAAGAAGATATGCATTCAAGAAGCTCAATGAACCCCAAACAGCACAGACCCTAAAAAGAAAATCACAAACACTTATCATAATCAAACTTTCCCAAACCAAAGACAAAGAAAGAATCCTGAAAGCAGCTTAGGAAAACCGAAAAGTTACCCAGAAATGGCAACCAGTAAGTCTTAAGCTCTGATTTCTTGGCAGAACCTACGCAGGTGAGAAGGCAATGGGATGATATATATAAAACCCTGAGAGAAAAAAAAAAGTCAACCAAGAATTGCATATCCAGCAAAATTGTCCCTCAAATATGATGGGGGAAATTAGGGATTTCAAGATAAGCAGAAACTAAGGGAATTTGTTAAAACCAGACCAAACTTATAAGAGGTGCTAAAGGGAGTGCTTCAGACAGAGAACCAACAATGGCAGGCAACAATCTGAGATTAACACACATCACAACATCACCCAGGAACCAACCCAGATATAGAAGTATCCAACATAAAATAAACCTACAAGACTGAAAACAGGGAAAAAGAGACAGTGATTTGTAAGTTAGGACAACTACAAAGCAAAACCAAAAAAACAAACAAAAGCTATTGCCACTGAGTTGATTCCAACTCATAGCGACCTCCATTGGATTTCCAAGGTGGTAAATTTTTACAGAAATGGATTCCCTCATCTTGCTTCTGCAGAGCAGCTGGTGGATTTGAACTAACAACCTTCTGGCATAAACAGTAGTTACAGAACTTTCAAATGGAGAGGAAATGAAGATGATTTCAAAATAGAATGGACTGTTTTAAAGTTGGAATGTAAATAATAAATCACAGGGTAATCTCAAAGAAAATTAAGAAACTTCATTAAAATAAAAGGAAAATTGTAAGTATTTAGCAAACACTAAAACAACAGCAACTGATTAAATGATAAGAAAATCCATAAACAAAATGAGCTCAGCACAGAAAATTAGATGGAACAAAGTCAGCAGCACCACATACACACACACACACACACACAAGAAAATGACAGTAATAAATTCATACTTGTCTATAATTGCATTGAATGTAAATGGATTAAAAATAGAAAAAGAGCAGAAGAATGGATAAGAAAACATGACCAAACAATATGCTGTCTACAAGAGACACACCTTAGACACAAAGACAAAAACAGATGAAAAATTAAAGGTTGGAACACAATATAATAATTAAGTGGCAATCAAAAGAGAGCAGGGGTTGCAATACTAATATCTCATAAAGCTTAAAATACAGCATAAGAGACAAGGAAGGACATTATGCAATGATTTAATGGTCAAGAAACAAGATGCTATAACCATAATAAATATCTATACATGTAATAAAAGAGCCCCAAAATATATAAATCAGACTTCAATGGGATTGAAAAATGAAATAGCTGACTCCACAATAATAATAGGAGATTTTAATATACCACTTAAAAGGAAAGATAGAAGAACTAGAAAGAAACTCAACAGAGACAATGAAAAACTAAACAACACATTATATGACCTTATATATATGCCGACAACTCTACCCAACAACAGTACAATATACATTCTTTTCCCAGCACACTTCAATCATCTCCATAATAGACCATGTATTAGGCCACAAAGCAAGCCTCAATAAATTTAAAATATCAAAATCCTGCAAAGCATATTTCTGTTCCATTTGTTTTTGCTCAGATCTTTATTTCCTTTCTTCTGATAACTGTCAGTTCATTTTGCTTCTTTTTTTCTAATTGTTGGAGTTGTTGAGTTAAAGTGTTTTTTTTTTTTTTTTTTTTGCTGTGCTCATTTATTTCTATAAATTGCCCTTGAACACTGTCACAAAGGTTTTAGTATTTGTCTTTTCATTCTTGTCTGATTCAAGGAATTTTTTAATTCATTTTTTATTTCTTCATTGCTCAGTAGTTTTTTAACAGGTTGTTTGTTATTCAGTTTCAATGTGTTTGATTTTTTTTTTCCTGGATCTTCTGATTGTTGATTTCCATAGTGATTACTGCCTCAGAAATCCAAGGAGGGGTCACTATGAGTCGGATCTGACTCGACAGCAGTGAGTTTGTTTTTGGTTTATAGGTCATCTGATATCTTGACTGCCACTTCCACTGGGGTTGATTATAGAACCAAGTAATATGAAGTCTTTAACAACTTCAATATTTTCTCCATTTATTGTGATGCTGCTTATTGGTCCAGTTGTGAGGATTTTTGTTTTCTTTAATATTGAGGTGTAATCCATACTGCAGACTGTATTCTTCAGTCTTCAAGGGTTTCGAGTCATCATCCATGTCAGCAACCAAAGTTGTGTCCTCAGTGTATTGCAGTGTATTGTTTTCTAACTCCAGGTCTTTGCACATTTCTTTATAATAATTGATTTTGTCTTCTTGAGCTGCTCTTTGAAATCTTCTGTTTGGCTCTTTTATCTTGTCATTTCTTCCATTTGCATTAGCTACTCTCCATTCAAGGGCAAGTTTCAGAGTATTTTCTGACATCCATTTTGGTCTTTCCTTCCTTTCCTGTCTTTTTAATGATCTTTTGCTTTCTTCATGGATGATGTTCTTAATGTCATCCCACAATTCTTCTGATTTTCAGTCACTGGTGTTCAATGTATCAAATCTAATTTTTAGATGGTCTCTAAATTCAGGAGGGATATATTCAAGGTCATATTCTGGCTCTCCTGGACTTAACTGTCTTCAACTTCAACTTGCACTTACATACAAGCAGTTGATGGTCTGTTCCACAATCAGCTCCTGGCCTTGTTTTGGCTGAAGATATTGAGCTTTTCCATCAACTCTTCCCACAAATGTAGTCAATTTGATTCCTGTGCACTCTATCTGGCCAAGTCCACATGTATAGCCACCATTGGGAGCTCTGGTAGCATAGTGCCTAAGGCACTTAACTGCTAACCAGAAGGCTGGCGGTTCAAACTCCTCGGAAGGAAGATGGGGCAATCTACTTCCGTAGTGATACTGCCTCAAAAACCCAAGGAGGGGACGCTATGGGTAGGGTCTGACTCGACGGCACATAACAACAACACAACAACAACATAGCCACCATCTATGTTGTTGAAAAAAGGTATTTGCAATGAATAAGTTGTTGGTCTTGCAAAATTCTATCATGTGATATTCAGCATCATTTCTATCACCAAGGCCAAATTTTCCAAGAACTGATGATTCTTCATTTTCAACTTTTGAATTCCAATCACCAGTGACAATCATCACATCTTGATTCCACGTTCAGTCAATTTCAGACTGCAGAAATTGATAAAAATCTTCAATTTCCTCATCTTTGATTTTGGTGGTTGGTGTGTGTTCAGGATACCTCATACCACCCTGACAAGAATATACTACCAATGGGATGGTTTAGAGAAACAGGCGTTTATTCTCTTACAGTTTGAAGGCTTTAAATCTGAGTTCAAAGTGCCAGGCTCTAGGGGCTGGGTGAAAGCCTCTCAATCTTGGGTTTCAGCTCTGCCTCTTGCTCCCGGCTCACTGAAGCTGGAGGCTTTTCTTCACTCAGCTTCTGGTTGTTGAGGCTGACAAGCTCAAGTCTGACAACAAAAAAGGCACAGTCCTGATGTCACCAAACAACACGGCAGGCCAATAATTCAAGTCCACTGAAAGTTCCAAGGTTGGCAGAGCATGGCAGGCTACTGAGCAACAACATGGCTTCAAGCAGGGTTCAAATGTGCCATAAGCTAGAGACTATACCCCAAAGCTTCTCCATATATACAGGAAGCAGATCATATCCCTAAGGCAGCTACTTAGCTGTTCACAGTGTATTCCACCATGGAGTTGATTACCA
>NW_006922552.1:245018-246921 GCF_000298275.1 Orycteropus afer afer
ATACTACATCCAGCTGCCCAGCCACTCAACCAGGCACAGCCAAGCTGACACACAAACTTTACTACCACAGTGCATAAATTTGAATAATAGTTGTATTAATTGGCTTTCCTTGTAAGCGTATGGATATTACCTTATTACTGACCACACTGTACTTGAGGATAGATCTTGAAGCATTCTTTGTGATGATGAATGCCACTCCATTCCTCTTCAATTTGTCATTCCCAGCATAGTAGATCATATGGTTGTCTGATTCAAAATGGTCAAAACTGGTTCATTTCAGCTCACTAATGCCTAGGATATCAATCTTTATGTGCTCTATTTCATTTTTGACAACTTCCAATTTTCCTAGATTCATACTTTGTACATTCCATGTTCCAATTATTAATGGAAGTATGCATCAGTTTCTCCTCAGTTTGAGTCGTGCTACATAGCAAATGGAGATCTGAAGAACTTTACCTTATTCATATCATTAAGGTCAGTTCTGCTCTGATGAGGCAGCTCTTTACCTGTTATATTTTGAGTGCCTTCTGACCTGAAGGGCTCATCTTCTGGCACTGTATCGGAAAACATTTCAAGGCTATTCATAAAGTTGTCCAGTAACGTGTCACACAGTGTTTCTGTGCTATTCATAAGGTTTTCCCTGGCCAATTCTTTGAGAAGTAGATGGCCTCTTCCCTCTGAGTCTGTCTCAGTCTGGAAGATCCGCTGAAACCTGTCCACCATGGGTAACACTGATTGCGTTTGAAACACCGGTGGTACAGCTTCAAGCCTCACAGCAACACACACACCACCACAGTAGGACAAATTGACAGACACGTTCATCTCCCTTAGCTGTTCCATACCTCTCAGCCCACTTCTCTGCCTTGTCCCTACCTGTTCCAGCCGTCGGGCCTGGCTTCTTTCTACTGCCTCCTGCCTGGGTGGGGGCTCTCCATCCCCTTACCTGGATTAGCCATTAGAGAAATGCAATTCAAAACAACAATGAGATATCATCTCACACCAGCAATAACAGCAAAGTTCAATGAGAAAGAAAATAACAAATGCTGGTGAGGCTGCAGAGAGATTGGAACTCTCATACCCTGCTATTGGGACTGCAAAATGGTACAGTTATTATGGAAAATAATATGGAATTTCCTCAAAAAACTGAAAACAGAAATACCATTTGATCCAGCAATTCCATTATTAGGAATATAACCTAAAGAGGTGAGAGACAGGACACGAGCAGACATATGCAAACCCATGTTCACTGCAGAACAATTCCCTATAGCAAAGAGTTGGAAACAACCTAAATGCCCATCACCAGATGCATGGATAACCAAACTATGGTACATTCACACAATGGAATAGAAATTAACATTAAAGAATAATGCAGAATAAATGAATAATCTCACAATGTGGATGAATTTGGAGGACATTATGCTGAGTGAAAGAAGTCAACTGCAGAAGGACAAATACCGTATTAGCCCATTATTGTAAAAAGTCAAAGAAAGTTTTACTCAGGGAAGAAAATTTACTTTGTTGCTTACCAGGGAAGGGTGGGAAGGGGAGGAAAATTTTGGACTAGTTGGTAGTCACATGCTGATTTCAGTGAGGGAAGGGACAGTATGGAAAGAGTCTGTGACCAGCATGGGGAAAAGAGAGACACAGAAACATGCATAAAAGATGTAGACAACAGTGGTAAATACCATTATATGCACAATACTGCATTACCACTAACACCAAATACCAGGTTACAGATAAATTCATAGACAAGTGAGAAGATCAGGTGGGGGTTGGTGAACAGGAATATACTCTAGACCAAGGATAGATTTGGCTAAAGATAATCTTACATATGTATTTGTGCTACAAAATTAGGTACATACACTACAGAAGCAACAGAAAACAGAGTTGGAGTAACCTCTTA
>NW_006922552.1:248181-251502 GCF_000298275.1 Orycteropus afer afer
GGAACAAAATTCAAAAACACAAAAATTGCCAGAATTAATGGTCAGATAGAGACTAGTGGAACCCCCGAGACTATAGCCCTGGGTTACCCTTCAGGCCTAGAAATGGACTCACATCCATGGATTGGCTTTCAGCCCAAGAGTAGAAAGTTCCACATGCAGAACACCTACCCCAAGTTGATGTACCCACCTACTCTAGGAAGATGCACCCCTTAGATCAATAAGCCATGGCACACCAGAGGGGCAGCATTCACATAGAGGGAAAGCTGGACAGACAGGAATGCATAGATAAGAATGGCACAGGGAGGGAGTGGTCACAGGAAGGAGAGAGGAGGAGAGTTTTTTATGGCTGGGGATGGTAACTGGACCATGAAATCAAATGTGCATGAACTGCTGAATGTAAAAGAAATATGCTTCATAAATTTTCACCCAAAGCACAGTTTAAAAAAAAATCAGTAAATTGGCAAGGTACTCGATCAAAATGTAGAAACCCCCTTGTGAATGTGAACCACACAAGGAGGCCCTCTATCACCAATTCTGTATGATGTTGTATTGGAAGCCCTAGCCAGGGCAGTAAGGCAAGGAAGACAAATAAAAGGCATCCAAACTTGCAAGTAAGTAAAACTATCACTATTTGCAGATGAAATCATTCTATACAAAGAAAACCCAACAGACTCAGCAAGAAAACTACTGGAAGGAATAGAAAGACTCAACAAAGTGGCAGGATACAAGATCAACATACAAAAAGCAGTTGGCTCTACATCAACAAAGAGATCTCTGAAAAGGAAATAAGGAAAACAATATAATTTACAATAGCTACCAAGAAGAAAAAATATTTAGCAATAAATCTTACCAGGGACATAAATGATCTATACAAAGAAAACTACAAAATACTACTACAAGAAACTATAAGAGATCTACATAAATGTAAGAACATGCCATGCTCATGGATAGGAAGACTGAATATTGTTAAAATGCCAATGCTGCCTAAAGCAATCTACACATTTAATGCAATTCCAACCCAGAATGCATCAACATTCTCTAAGGACATGGAAAAACCAATCACTAACTTTATATGGAAAGGAAAGTGAACTCAGATAAGCATTATTGAAGAAGAAAAACCAAGCAAGAGGTCTCACACCCCTCAATCTCAAAGCCTACTACACAATCAACAGTAATCAAAACAACCTGGTATTGGTACAATGATAGACACATAGAGCAGTGGAACAGAAATTAAAATCCACAAGTAGATCCATACACCCATGGACAGCTAATCTTTGACAAAGAACCAAAACTCATTAAATTGGAGAGAGAGAGCCTCATTAACAAATGGTGCTAGCAAAATTGGATATCCATTTGCAGAAAAATGAAACAAGATCCATACCTCACACCATACACAAAAATGAACTCAAGATGGATCAAAGACCTAAATGTAAAACCCAAAACCATGAAGTTTGTCAAAGATAAAATAGGGTCAACTCTAGAGGTCCTAATTTATGGCATAAATGTACTATCAAGCATAACCAAAATGCACAAGCAGCAAAAGAGAAACTAGATGACTTGGAACACTTAAAAAATAAATTCTTACATGCACTGAAAGACTTCTCAAAAAGGGTAAAAAGAGAACCTCCAGATTGGGAAAAAATATTTGGCTATGACATATGTGACAAGAGACTTATGTCTAAAATTATAGAAAACTTCTAAACCTCAACACCAAAAAGACAAACAATCCAATTCAAAAATAAGCAAATGATATGAAGAGCATTTCCCTAAAGAAGATACGCAGGTGGCCAAAAAACACATAAGAAAATACTCATGATCATTAGCCATTAAAGAGATATAATCAAAACAACAATGAGAAATCATCTCATGCTAGCAATAATAGCAAAGTTCTACAAAGTAGAAGATAACAAATGCTGCAGATGGTGTGAAAAGTTTGGAACTCTAATACACTCCTTATATGACTGTAAAATGATACAGCCACTATGGAAAACAGTATGGCATTTCTTTCAAAATTTGGAAATAGAAATACCATTTGATCCAGCAATTCTACTACTAGGAATATATCCTACAGAGGTGAGAACCAGGACATGAATAGACATCTGTATACCCATGTTCACCACAGCACTATTCACTACAGTAAAGCGATAGAAATAACCTAAATGCCTATCAACAGATGAACGGATAACCAAACTATGGTATATTCACACAATGGAATACTATGCAACATTAATGAATAATGAAGACTACATGAATCACCTGATAATGTGGATGAACTTGGAGAATATTATGCTGAGTGAAATAAGTCAATCACAGGACAAATATTGTATGAGTCCATTTTTATAAAAAGTCATGGGAAGGTTTACACAGGGAAGGAAGTTTAGTTTCTTGGTTACCAGGGATGGGAGGGATAAGGAGGAAAATTTTCTGACTAGTTAACAGTCCTGTGCTGATTTGTGTGCAGGGAAAGGCAATATAATAAAAGTGTGTGACCAGCCCAATAACAATAGGGAAAAGAAGGACACAAAGAGGCACAAAAAAGTATACACGACAGAGGCAAATACTATTACATACAAAATACTGCATTATCAGCAACAACAAACACTAGTCTATGCGTGGATACTTACAAAAGTGAGAAGATCAGGTGTGGGGAGGTGAACGGGAATACTTCCATGACCATAGACAGATCTGACTATAAGAAACTATAAGAGACCTACATAAATGGAAGAACACGCCATGCTTGTGGATAGAAAGACTCAATATTGTGAAAAGTCAATATCACCTAAAGCAATCTATATTCAATGCAATCCCAATCCAGATTCCATGATGATATTCCTACACATGTATTTATGCCACAAAAATATCCATATACATTATAGAATTAACAGGGTACAAGGTTAGAGTAGCTTCTCAGTGACAACCAAGCACCATGAGGGAGTGAGTCACCAGGCTTGAAGGCTTAGGACCATGGTCTCAGGGGACATCAAACTCAATTGCCACAACACAGTACATAAAAATTTTGTTCTACATCCTACTTGGGTCTTAAAAAGCTTTTGTGTGGCCATCTCTAGAGCAAAGAAGAGTGAAGAAAATCAGTCACATGGAAAAAATTAGCCTAGGGGAGTAATGTTATTGTTGTTGTTAGGTGCCACTGAGTCATTTTTGACTCATAGCGACCCCATGCACAGCAGAATGAAACACTGCCTGATCCCGAGCCAGCTCCATGATCCCCGCTATACTTGAGCCCATCATCACAGCCATTGTGTCAATCCATCTCGTTAAAGGCCTCCCCCTCTTTCATCGACACTCCACCCTACCAAGTAT
>NW_006922552.1:274869-279557 GCF_000298275.1 Orycteropus afer afer
AAAGACTAACACTAGGCACTAACAGCAGTGCTGTTAATCATTACTAGCAACATTTCCCTTTTAAGTGTTAGACCATAAAATAATTTCTGTGACAAGGAATGGGACAGTCCTAAACACATTTTAGCCAACCTATAAAATCAGATGGTCTTCATATTACTGTTTTCCTCCAGAACTCCAATATCCCAAGGAATTATTTAGAGAAAAAAAAACTGTAAGTTTTTAACATCTATAAGATGTTAAAACCAACATAGCAGTGGCATGCTGGCAGAGTAAAATCCCATACATAATTTACAACTATAGTGCAGAACTTAGAGATCATTCAGTCTAAGTCCCTCACTGTACAGATGGTAACACAGACCCAGAGAGGGACAGAGACTGTCCAAAACCACACAATTCCTGGCAGAACTAAGATAAGATTAGAATCCAACTCTGTTACTCTCAAGATGACTTCTACTCCAATCATTCAGGCGTCATATCACTGTGCAACAATAGAACGGGCTGGTACCAATTTGGATGACAGGGCCCACCCACAAAAGCAGATTTTCCAACTCAACTTGAGACATTTGCAATGTTTACCAGGTAAGGTCCTGATTCATGGCAATAAAAATATTATACTTACCAGCACATTTCCAGTACACTGGACGACTGTGGTCTGGTCCTGCCGGCCCGGCAAGGGGCGAAAAGTGAAATTTCTCCTGCAGTTCAGGCACTCCCCTCGACATCAGTGAAGAAGGCAAGTTTCTTTAAAACAAACAAAACCCAGTCATCAAGTTGATTCTGACTCACAGCGATCGTATAACACAGAGTATAACTGCTCCCATAGGGTCTGTAAGGCTGCATAGCTTTCGGTAAACAGATTGCTACACCCTTTTTCCCCAGAACGGCTGATGGGTTCGAACCACCAACCTTCAGGTTAGCAGCTGTGCCACCACTCACACACGCATCACCATTCTGACCCCCATTGGGTTTCCCAGGCGGTAAATCTTGACGGAAGCAGATTGCCCCATCTTCCTTCCGTGGAGTGGCTGGTAGGTTTGAACCGTTAACCTTCTGGTTAGCAGTCAAATACTTTAAGCACTCCACCAGAGCTCCTTACTGTGTCACCAAGACTCCTTAATAAGGAAGCAGGAAATTGGCGGAACCTTGAAGCTGAACCCACGCGGCCGGTATGGTTGCTTTGTGAAAAGAACGTTTCCGATTCCTTAAGAACGTAAACGCCCCTGTGGTTTGGGCTGCCAGCACTCACGTTCTGATTGGCCACGCTAACTCTGGGAGGCGGGCTTGCATGGCCGTCACACTCCACTATTGGCTGCTGGTGTGGCGGCGGTTTGTAGTGAGGATAGCACGTTGAGCTGGAGGCTGTGGGTATCGCCAACCCGCTGGGCTTGCAGTCGAGCCAAGTGTCTGTGTAGGAGTCCGGGACCAGGGCCTGTCTGGGCCACAAGAGAATGGATCGGGTGTGGAGTGCGTGGTGTGGCAAATGTGCCAAAGGAAAAGGGTCGTCGCCGCTCTGGGCCCAGCGCATCGTGGTCGCCTGGCTCAACAGGGCCGAGTGGGACCAGGTGATGGTGTATCTGTTCTGCGAGGACCATACGTTGCAGCGGTATGCGCTGAACCGTATCACTGTGTGGAGGAGCAGGTAAGCTGGAGGACTCAGGGCTCCTGCCTGCTGCTTGTGGCGCCTCACTTCCTCCTTTGTTGAGTTTCTGTAGGGCCCTTTTCTCCCTAAGTTGCCGAATGGTGCCTTTATGTGTGATTTGGGCCTGTTCCTAGTCTCAGTTCCTGGGGGAAAGTCGCAGCCAAGATCTTGCATTAATTTCATTTGTAGAATAAAGGGGTGTGCCTCTTCTTACTTGTCTGCGAGCTTTAACTCCTATTTCCTAAGAGTGACCTTATACTTGGAGAGTGTCCTGGAGGGACCCGTGGGGCCTGGGCCCCAGAGTGGATTTCCAGTTCGAATTGGGGGTGGGGGTGGGGCAGTGTCTTACTTGTAAAACCATGTTTGAATGGGGCGGCTCAGTCCAGTTGGTAAGATTGAGTTGGGGGGAGACTAACAAGGGATAACGGCTTCTTTAGCTGAATTTTTTGAGGGTGAAAGAAAGGCCTGTGTCCACACTTAATTGTTAGTTGACAGTTAGGTGTACTGTGTGTACCCAACTAGCCTTTCATGCACTGTATACAGGCATACCTCGGAGATATTGTGGATTCAGTTCAGATCACCATAATAAAGGTAATATGACAATTAAGGGGAGTCACACAATTTTTTTGGTTTCCTAGCGCATATAAAAGTTATGTTTACCCTATACTGTAGCCTTTTAAGTGTGCAATAGGATTATGAAAGTTTGTATCATTGTGAGAGTTACCAAAATGTAACATAGACACAAAGTGGGCACATGCTGTTGGAAAAATGACACTGATTGACTTGCCCTACACAGGGTTGCCACAAACTTTCTATTTATAAAAAGTGCAATATGTGTGAAGCACAATAAGGAGAAGTGCAATAAAACAAGGTATGCCTGTACTACATTACCCTCTTTCCTCCCACCTTCTTGTTTTATATCTGTTACTGTGCTTTGAGCTACTCTATAATGGGACTAGCCTACAACAACCTAAATTCTGAGGTGGAGGGTGGACGACCAGTGTAAGGGCCTTTATGATGGTACTGGACTGTGGCCTTTTAGGTTAGGCAACGACCTTCCCCTGGCAGTGGCTTCTACCGCTGACCTGGTACGCTGTAAACTCATGGATGTGACTGGTGGCTTGGGCGCTGATGAACTTAGTCTGCTCTATGGCATGGCATTAGTCAGGTAAGACCTGCATGGATTGGGAGTGGGGTGTGGCTTGAGGGGGGTAGGATAGCATGTGATAAGGGAAGCTTGGCCTCAGGTGCTACCTCCCAGTTAGCAAAAAAAAAGAGAAAACTTAGAGACTGAATGCCTGACTTGACAACTTTTGGTATCCCCTGCCCATACATATTCTTGTTTTTTTTTTTTTTTTTCCTTTCCCAAGAACCTTGTATCTTTCATTTTTCTTTTCCACTCTTTCTTACAAATGTGGAGTAGAGATGGTTCAGATTAGGTCATTTCTTTGGGTCTCTTCCATCTTTGATAGTCAGATTTTTTTCCTCCCCTTTACTTACCTCTTCTCATCTAGAGGAGCTTTTCTGAATGGTTTTATGTCCTTGTCCAAGATTTAACATTGGCTCTCTAACTCTACGCCACCCTTTTCCCCTTTGTAACCCCATGAACACTAAAAGGTTGCTAAGGATTGGAAACAGAGATATGAAGTGGAATGCCTGACTTACAGAGAAGCTCAGAATGTTTTTAGCTGTCTCCTACACATAAGGGGAAAAGACTGAATTTTCTCACCTGTCAAAGTCATTTTTCATCTCATCAGATTCCTTTTATCTACCTTGAGGTCATCCCTGGCTCTTCTTACCTTATCCATCTTCTGCTGTGCTCCCCATATCATTTGATGCAGTCCTTTGTTCCAGCACTTACAACATCCAGTTTTTAACATAGTATGTTACATTGTTGTTGTTGTTGTTATGTTCCATCAAGTCAGATCCGACTCATAGCAACCCCTCCTTGGGTTTCCGAGGCAATATAACTATGGAAATAGATTGCCCAACCTTCCTTCCGAGGAGTGGCTGGTGGGTTTGAACCAGCAGCTTTCTGGTTAGCAGTCAAATGCCTTAGGCACTACGCTACCAGAGTTCCTAATATGTTACATTATGTCGTGATTATTTTAGACCGAATTCTTCAAGGCCAGAGCAGTATCTTGTTCATCTGTATGGCTCCAGTACAGGGCAGACTCTGAGTGAATGTTGAATTGGATGGAATCATTCCTACTCTGACAGCAGACATAAGAAAGGACAGGACAGTCAATGGAAAGGTTATGGAAAATGCAAGGTGTGAGTAACTCAGCAAGGTGTTTTTTTGTTGTTGTTGTTTTATTATTATTATTTTATTTTTTATTTTTAATGCATTTTATTGAAATATAATTTATGTACAGTGAAATACACAAAACTAAAGTGACAGGGTCAATGCTTTTTTATTTTTTTGCAGTGCTCTCTCCTCTCCCCTCCCACCTCTGGCAACTAACAAAGAAAGTTTCCCTCCATATATAAACCTTTACTTGATTGACCCACCACAACAACAAACTAATACTATATTTGTCGTTCTATGATTGACTTATTTCACTCAGCATAATGTCCTCCAACCTCATCCATATTATGCTGTGTTTTGCAGACTCTACATTATTCTTTAGTGCTACATAGCATTCCATTATGTGTATGTACCATAGTTTGGCCATCCATTCTTACACTCTAAATCTTAGACATAAGTCCCTTGCCAGATATGTAATTATCACTCAGTATGAATTTGTTGCTGTCATTTTTGTTATGTGCTTTCTCATGGTGAGGATTTCTTTATGCCCTATAATTTTCTCTGCTGAGCTTGTTTTGTTTATGTATCGTGTTATCACTTCCTTCATTGCTATTTTTTTAGTATTTGCTGAATATTTATGCTGGTCCTCTTTTTTGTTTTGATGTGAGGGTTTATCATTTTTCTTTGAGGTTACCCTGTGATTTATAGTTTTCTTCACAAGTTTAGAACAGTCCATTCTGTCTTGTAGTTGTCTTGACTTCCTTACCATCTAAAAGTTCTGCAACGACAGTTTTTTCCCTC
>NW_006922552.1:281541-297712 GCF_000298275.1 Orycteropus afer afer
GTTTTCTTCATTCTTCTTTGCTCTGGACGAGGAGAGACCCATTGTTGCATCTAGATGGCTGCTTGCAAGCTTTAAGATCCCAGTCGCTACTTGCCAAAGTAGGATGTGGAACAATGTTTTGTGTAGTATGTCCCCTGCAACTATGGTCCCGAGCCCACAGGTTCAGCTACTCAGTCCCTCTGGGTAGCTGGCTGTGACCAAGAAGTGACTATAACCTTGTCCCTTGTCAACTCCACTATACCCCTGGGAATTTTTACAGAACATACAGATACACTTGTAGAACCATTGTCTGCCAGCGCTGCTGGCAGAGACACTCCCTGCTGCATAGACATGACTAATAGTTCAGCCTGTCCACCCCTCTATCCACCCATATACCCGTGTTTGCCTTCACTGACAACACAGTACTATATGTGCAAAAGGGTTCATCTTTGTTGTCTGCACCTCCCATATACCTCTCTCTGTCTTCCTCTTCCTTAATGCCAGCATGTTGATCACTCACATTTGGTACATTGCCCTTCTCTTCACCAAAATCAATACTTATCTCTACCTATCTAACAGTGAGAAAACAGAACCTATTCTTAGGTCCCTGGAATTCGAATGAGAATGCTATCACTTCAAAATCCAATAATGGTTACCACTTGTAAAGATTCAGAATGGCTGCACCCTCGGTCACTTTAAATATCCAAAATGGCCACCGGTTGTAAACATTCAAAATGGCTTCACCCTTGGTCACTTTAAATATCCAAAATGGTTGCATTGTGTAATCAATCAAAATGGCTGTGCCCTCCCAACAGCAGAAAGTCAACAGCTCAGATTGTCTCCCTCATTGCTGTTTCTCTCCCTAGTCATAGGCCACCAGTGCAGTTGTCCCTGCAGCCCTTGGTGACCAGGGCTGATCTTTAGGTCAATTCTCGGGTCCCAACACCACTAGGAAATATTCAGGCTATTAGTCCTGTCAGTGTAGCTGACAGTTCGCAGCTCAGACCAACTCTGTTTTCATTCAGGTTTTTCCACTAGTTGGTGCCTAATCCGCTTCCGTATAGTTCCTTTCAAAGCTCAGGGCTCCAAGATTATCTTTTGCTCTGGACGAGGAGGGACCCATTGTTGCATCTAGATGGCTGCTTGCAAGCTTTAAGATCCCAGTCGCTACTTGCCAAAGTAGGACGTGGAACAATGTTTTGTGTAGTATGTCCCCTACAACTATGGTCCCGGTTTTTCTTTTCTTTGTTGAAGAGGGTCTGTGTCACTTGTTTGCCTATTCCTCCCTCGGCATGGTGTTTTAAAGATCTACTGCTTTGAGTAAAACGTTTACTTGGGCTGTGCCACTTATTTGTTCCCCAACCCCAGGTTTGTGAATCTTATCTCGGAGAGGAGAACAAAGTTTGTCAAGCTTCCCCTCAAGTTCCTGGCTCAAGAGGTTCGTATGAATAAGTGGCCTCACTCAATTAGCTCTCTCCAGGAGGACTCACTAAATGGGAACATGGACTAAAGTGGGCATACAGTACTACTAGCTTATCACATCATTACCAGCTAAGCCCAGCAAGAACCCAAGAGCCTCGGATTCCAGCTTAAAGGAAGCAGAATTGCTTCCTTGCTCATGACTAGTATCTCAGTGGCTTGGCCTGCTCATCTTCCTTTGAGTGGTCCAGTGAAACTGAGGAGCCTGAATGCACCACTGGGTGGGGACAGGAAAGAGGTGGCTGTCACAGCAGCTGCCCTTAGGGAACTGACAACCTGAGAGAGGAGATAGCTTCAGCCAAGTAGCGCTAAATGCCAGACATTCTTGCCCTGAGTGAGTATGTGAGGTATGTAGGGGCCCAAAGGGTAAGCACATTCTTAGTCATCAAGAGAAGCTTCCTGGAGGAAACATAGGAGGGAGTGGTAATGGGTATCCAGGGAGAGGGGACTGATGCAGACAGGTCAGAGGAGGCTATGAGTTTATTAATGTGCATTCACAGAGATCTCTTTGCTAGAGGAGGTTGGTTGGTGTTGAGGGAAGCACATATTTCCTGATTTTCAAGGCCACCTCCATAGAGCTATGAAAAGAATCAGGTGAACTAGGTTCTAATCTTAATATAAGACTAGAACCTTCTTTTAAGACCTCAGTTTCTCTGCCTGTAAAATGGGAGATCAGACAAATTCATCTCTGTGGTCCCTTCTAACTTTAATATTTTATTTCTGTGCCCACACTTCCCCCCAAATCAGGTGAACATTCCAGATTGGATTGTTGAACTTCGTCATGAGTTAACCCACAAGAAAATGCCTCATATAAATGATTGTCGCAGAGGTGAGTCCTCATGGCAGGGGGTATACCTATAGTAGTTAAGCCCAGAGGCCTAGGCTAGGTGGCACTGGGACTGGAGGGTTTGGGATAACCCACCCGGGGTCATGGCCAGAACTAGGGTGAGGCAAGTGAAGCACTTGCCTTGTGTGTAAAATTTAAGGGGCACAAAAACCCAGTAATCAAGTAATATTTAAAAAAATGAAATTTATACAAAAAAGCAAAACACTAGTTTATAGTTTCTGTTTTTGAGAGAGACTTTTCCCCCAGTGCATGTTAGAATTCCTTTGGGGCTGAGATATTGAATATAGTACTACCAGAGGAAAGAGGTTTATTTAGAACCCCTGCCTAGTTTTCCTCCCTTGTCAGGACATGAGGCAGATTAATCAAGAGTAGGTTGATTAAGGTAACAAAATATAACTTTTACTGAGTGTTACTCTGCCACTGTTCTAAGAATTTCACATGTATTTACTCATTTCAATTTCAAAACAGCCCTTGAAGAAAGAAACTCAGGTAGATTAAGTAACCTTCCTTAGGTTATATAGCTAGAAATAGCTCTATAGCTGGAGACAAATTGTTAACCCAGCTGATCTGACCCACTCCTCCTCCCTGCATCTTCCTGTTACTTTTCAATTAGGCAAAGTAAGAAAAGCTGAGAATTACTGGTTTGCTCTCCTGGGATGGGGACAAAAGGTTTAGCAAGATAAATGGATGTTACTTCATTCAGTCAGTCAGCAAACAATGACTGAGGCCCTGTGTTAGGTGCTGGGGATTCACAGAAGACACATTGTTTGGTCTTAAAGACCTCACAGACCTAGGTTGTTGTTGTTGTTTGCTGTAAGTCGGACCCGACTCATAGCGACCCCTCCTTGGGTTTCCAAGGCAGTATCACTACGGAAGTAGATTGCCCAGCCTTCCTTCTGAGGAGTGGCTGGTGGGTTTGAACCGCCAGCCTTTTGGTTAGCAGTCAAGTGCCTTAGGCACTATGCTACCAGAGCTCCCCACAGACCTATAAGAAGGGGAAACTAGAAATTGTCATGTGGTGTGGTAAGAGCAGTATTGGGATATATCCTAACTGTCTTGGTGGCATGAAAGGAGTGAGAAAAGACTTCACAGAGAAGGTAGTGCTTGTACTCAGTGGTAAGGAGTAGGAGTTCATTAGCTACTTGAGTGATACAAGAAAGGCATTCCAGGCAGAGGAACTAAGAGGTACTTAAATGTAGGTGAAAGACAGGGAAGGAATGGGAGTTATGGGAGGCTCAAGGAGCTGGAAGCAGATTGTCAGGACTTGAACCTCAGGGTCCTGGGAAATAATAGCTAAAGAGAAAATTGGAGCATTAGTCTGAGGTCAGATCATGGGTGTGTATATAGGATGTATAAGGGAAGTATCTTCATGGAGGAGTGGTTAGGTCCTAAAGTAAGCATGTTAGGTCAAGATTGTATTTGGTTAGCATTTTCCTTGAATCACATGTAGTAGTTTCCTAGAATCCACTGAGAGAATAGTAGATTCACATCTGTGTCATATATACCTTCCAGAACTTGGGTCCAGGGCAGAACTGCCTGCATTATTGAAGTACCTACACAGTTGATTTTTTTTCCCACCCAAAGTACAGGTTGAATTTGTGTTTAATTTCCAAGTAATAGTTGTTAAGAATTCATAGTGTACTGAGAAGTTTGGAAGGGCTCCAGCAGTAGTGAGCTCAGCAGAACTCTCTAGGCTAGAAATACCAAGTAGTAAAAGTTGAAAAACAGATGAAAAACTCCTAGTGAATATGTGTGGAAATGGAAAGCAGAACATTAAGGATAGGGCCTAGGAAAACCCCAGAATTTAAAGGGCAGGCTGAGGGGTAAGAAAACAGGCAAGAAGAGTGGTGGTGTCTTTGGAGCCAAGGGAGAAGAGTTTGAGAGATGTGAACCATCAGCAGTGTCATATGATACAGAGATGGCAAAGACAATGAAGACTGAGGGGAACCCATTGATTTGGGCCATTGAGAAGTTATTGATAAGTCTTTGTAGCTTTAATTAAGGTCTCTAGGTAATGCAAGCAGTTTATTCTCACCTACTAACCTAAAGGTTGGCAGTCCAAACCACCTAGTGGTACTGTAGAAAATAAAGATTACCCCATGGAACAGCTGTACTTTGTAACACATGGTATCTCCATGAGTCAGCATTGACTCAGTGGCAATGACCTTGGGCTTGGTAGGTTTAATTGGGTTATCTATCTCCTTACTTTGCTGCTTTTTTTTCTCCACAGCACTTTTCACTGCCTGATATATTTGTTTCTTTCTTCTCCACTAGGATATAAGTTTCATGAAGATAGGGACTTTGTTTTGATTACTGTTGTATTTCCAGTGTTTAAAATAATCCATGATACATATTAGGTTCTCAGTAAAAATTTGTTGACTGAATGAAGAACTGCTGGATTATATATGCTGTGGCCCCTTATTAAAAAAAAAAAAAAAAAGTCCATGCTTAAAGTTTACAAGCTGCTTGAGACCCAAGAATTCTTTGGACACCTACCTACCCAGTACTGTTCAAGAACTTTTGATTTAGCCTAGCTCCTTTGTAACGGGGAAACTGAAAACTACAAAAGGGAAAACACTTGTCTAGGGCCATGAAAATACCTAGTAGGTCTGGATACCAGTTCTCTGACTGCCAGCTCCTTACCATCTTCATCATACCATCTCCAACTAGTTCTTTCTAGGAAGGTTCTGGCAAGGAGAAAGCAAAGAACAGGGAGATAAACCAGAGTGAGAGAGGCTTTCTCTGGATATTTGAGGTTTGAGCAAACCTCTTCCCTGGGGCCTTCCCAGAATGCCTACTAGGTGACAATTGACAGTGGCCAAGAGAGCTGTGGGCATTCTAGGAGCTGCTTGCCTGTAACTAGACCTATGATATTGCCTGCCTTTTGTCCTTTAGGCTGCTACTTTGTCTTGGATTGGCTTCAGAAGACCTATTGGTGCCGCCAGTTGGAGAACAGCCTGAGAGAGTCCTGGGAGTTGGAGGACAGGGAAGAAACAGATGAAGAAGACCAAGAGGAAGATAAGAACATTGTTGTTGATGACATCACAGAACAGAAACCAGAGCTTAAGGAAGATGTGAAAGGCACAGAGGTGGATGTCAGGGCTGATGAAGAGAGCAAAGAGGTGGATTCACATTTGGAAAAGGCTCTGAGGCGTAAACAGTTATATGGTAGGTGTCCTTGGGCAGAGAAGGGCCCATGAGCCTAGAATGCTCAGGTTTAGGGTTAAACACTGGTTATTTCTTGGGTCAGCATTTCCTTTGGGGCTTTGGTGAGTCCTGTCTTAAAAAATTAAAGTCATAAACCATCTTACTTAAGCCCTATGAAATAGGAGTGAGCAGATATTGTAGTTCCCAATCTATAACTCAAGAAATGAGGTTCCAGGGTTTCAGAATCTCATCAGGAGCAGAAAGCTGAGCTGGCTGCCTTATCTGTATCCCCATTTTGTTTTCAGAAAGAGTCCGAGAACTGCTGGTATCTTACGAAGAGGAGCAATTTAAGGTAAGTAAGTGCCCTTGATCTGGTGTTTCTTTCCTCTTGCCAGCTCCCTGGAAGTGAAATCCTGAGAAGGAATTTGAAAAAGAAGTGGCAAAACTTGGGGAAACTGCTTAGAAAGAGAGAGGGGGGAACAAGAAGGGAGGCTTATCCTCCATACTGATGGAAAGGAACAGATGATAGAAGTTTGTGGATAATCTGCCCTGCTGCGTGATGGGACACAACTAAGTATAGGTGCTTGCACAGTCTTGTAGTATAGCTGATAACCACCAGATGGGACCCAAGAACTTTCTTAGATCAGGTGAGCTTGAGGGGTGCTTTTTTGGTAGGAAGGAGGTAGCTTAAAAACCATCCAGTTCAACCGTTTCTTTTCACAGATGGGTAAGTGAAGGGAGTGGCTAAAGGCCACATAAGCAGCTAGTGGTAGAACTAGGATTAGAACCTGAGTCTTATGATTCCCATTCTTCCATACCCTACTGCCTCCCCATACCCTTTGGCCCAAGGATCTCTGCCCATCTCCAACCAGTTGTCCCCATTGGATCTCTCAGTATTGAAGTATCTTGTAATTTGGAGCCACAGGGAATTTGGGAGTATTGTCAAGCTTGGCATTTGAGGGTCAAGTTATTTTTAATAGGTAATTCAAGGGCACCCCTGCATGTCCTGCCTTATTTCCTGAGGAAAAGTACAAAGCCAGAAGGTCCTATAGGAAAGGATCCTAGAGGGGTAAGATGGACTGCCTGGCTGAATCAGCCTTCTCATGGGATCCTCTTGACTGGCAGGTACTGGAGGAATTTAGAAATTTACCTCAGGCTGTAAAGGTGTGGAATAACCTATCCCCACGTGTAGAATGCATCCTGGCAGAGCTCAAGAACATTACACGGGAGAACAGGTGTGTAACTAGGTATTCGGGCTGCCTGCTCTCTAGGCTAAAGGGTAACAGCCTCATTAAAATTGGTTTTCATATCTCAGCTTACTAACCTTTGCTATAGGAAATCCCAGGGGTAATCCTGACTCCCTACAGAGTGACCCTGTGTTTTGTATCCTTGTGTTATACTTCCTGTCCTGCCAGCTACCAGATAGGGGTTGTCTTCTCTGAGTCACTGGAATGGCCAAAGGTAGAAATGTCCACCAGTAGTCCATCTCCTGGCCAGCCTTATATCTGTCTCTCAGGTGGTACGTGGAGCTCTTGACAACTACAAGAAGCTCTTAATCCTTCCTAACTTTCAGTTTACCCATTGTCCATGTTTTAGGGGAAACGATAAATGGTAGGCTCTACCAGCCTTTTTTTTAAAAATGTTATTGGAAGCTGTTAGCCTCTGGATGATTGATGTTGGGAGTACAGAGGAGGGACCATCCTCTGACCTGGATACTCATTAGATTAAGTTCTTCCTCTTTCAGCATAGCCATCAGTCTTTTGCCTTCCAAAAAGTAGTTCTCAGTTAAATCTGTTGTTAAGTGCCATCAAGTCAGTTCCAACTCATAGCAACTCTGTCCAGTCCTGTACCCTCCTCACAATCTTTGCTGTGCTTGAATTGAGCCCATCGTTGCAGCCGCTGTATCAATCCATTTCATTGAGAGTCTTCCCCTTTTTCACTGACCCTGCACTTTACCAAGCATGATATCCTTGGCTTTCAGTGGCCATTTTTTTTTTTTTTCAGAAGTGGATGGCCTCGTCCTTCTTCCCAGTCTAAGTCTGGAAGCTCCACTGAAACTTGTCCACTATGGGTGACCCTGCTGGTATTTGAAATACCGATGGCATAGCTTCCAGCATCACAGCAACACACAAGCCACCGCAGTACAACAAATTGACAGATGAGTGGTGGCTTTAGTTAAATCTAGAGCAGACAAATAGTACCCCTATCCATTCTTCTCTCCTGTCTAGTTCTTGAGTGCTTTCTGCTTCAATTCAGCTGATAGCAGTTTGGGGAACCTTGTACTAAGATCCTGTGGAGGCAGTGTTAGATCCTCCCAGCTTGGGAGAGGTTGGAAGGAATATGAGAAGGAGCAGAGTGTAGGTAGGTGACGTATATGGCAGAGCACGTCTGGGTAGGAGCCTGCAGTGTAGGCTGGAGTTGCCTTCTGGAATCTGGTCTTTATTCCTAGGATTCTACTATTCTAAAGGTGTTTTATCTGTGTATACCTAGCCTAGGCTTCTTGGCTTTACCCTTGAGCAAAAGGGTGGGTGGCAGCCTCCTTAGCAGCTGGGAATACTCTCCTTGTACTCATGTACAACAGTATCTGGCTAGTAGTACTGTGCAGGAAGCTGGCTGGCTGGTTTAAATACTCTTCCTGGATACTGACCTGAGGAGATAAGATGAGGATGGAAGGACAACTGTTTCCCCCTCAAGCCTCTTCTGGGCTAGAGAGGCATCTGAGCATGCCAACTCTCCAGGCATTGGGAGCTTTTGGGCCCCTTCTAGTGGTTGGCTGGGGGAGCCTCTCTTGGGAAACCACTAGTTCTGGAAGAAACAGCTTGCTGTTACTTGTTTAAGCTTGAGCTAAATGGATACCCTTCTAGCCTGCTTCTTCAACTCCTCCAACAAAGGCCTGCAGATCACATTTGGTCTAGCAATTGCATCCTTAAAGTTTCTACTTCTAGGATATGAAAGCAGGCAACCAGTGATAAAGGAAGGGGTAGGGGATTTGAGAATTGTGAAGAGAAAGAAAAAGACTAAGCAGGAACTGAATCCAGAAGCCTTTGACCCTCTTATCCCAGGCATTTAACTTCTCATCAGTGAGCCTGGGACTTGTCCATCTTTTTTGTGGCTTGTGCATCCACTACTGTCCTTAGTAGGGGCATTAGATGAGGATATACTTGGTAAATAATCATTCAAAACCCACTGACTCCAACTTCCAGCCCAGCTCTTATGCTAGGAGACCAAGGTCTTAGATCTGTCAGCTACCTTCCTCCCCCTGTGAGTGTTTTGGTCACTTCCTGCCAGAGCCATTGGCTTACTTGTGGGTGGATGAGGGTATAGGAGAGGGTCTTCTTCATACTTCAGCTTACTAAACTGGTGTCCTCTTGCTCTAGTGAGGCTGTGCTGGATGCTTTTCTGGATGATGGCTTTCTCATCCCCACATTTGAACAGTTGGCAGCCTTGCAGATAGACTATGAAGGTAGGGTCCCTGGGGGCTTGGGTGGGAACACAAGGGTTGGGCTGGGTAGCCCTGGGCTGAGGGAGGGGTGGTGAGGGCTGTTTCCTGTCACTGTATGTTCTCAGGAAGCCTTCAGCCCTCCTGGTAGCCCCATTGATATACATTTGTAGTTGTGGGGCTATCCTTAGATGGTCTGGAGTGGGGTGGAGCAGGGTGGGTTGGGGGGAGTCTTAATGCTATTATTGTGCTATGTTAATTGTGATTTAGTCACTAGCTAGAGAGCTAGAACAGCAGAACTAGAAGGGCCTTGTAAGGTCATCTAGTCCAACATCCTCATGTTACAGATGGGCAGACTGAGGTCCAGAGAGGGGAAGGTACTGACCCAAAGTCACACAGTGAGTTATTGACACAGCTAAAGCTAGAACCAGAGCTCTTTTTCTTCTATACTTTGTTTTAGGTCAGTTGTTGGGTGCCAGATACTAACTAGTTTCTCTCTCCCCTGCTGTTTTGCTCTCCTCTTTCTTCTTGTTCTGCGGTGGCAACTCTGTTGTTGGTGGTGGTGGGGGCTTGCTCTCCCTCCTGTTGGCCCCCACCTCCCCTTCTGTCATTGGTGCCCCTCACAAACCAGAAAACGTGGACTTGAATGACATCCTGGTGCCAAAGCCATTCTCTCAATTCTGGCAGCCCCTGCTTAGGGGCCTTCACTCCCAGACCTTCACGCAGGCCTTGCTGGAGAGGATGCTCTCTGAGCTGCCAGCCTTGGGGGACAGCGGGATCCGGCCAACCTACATCCTCAACTGGATCATTGAACTGATCGTGGCCAACACCAAGACTGGTGAGAGAGGCTAGCCCTAGCCCAGGGCCTAGGGCAGCCCAGGCAAGTGCATCTGCCACTGTCCTCAGCTCTCGGCCTCAGAGAAGTACCAGGCAGACACCTCCTTTGTTAAAGGTTTAGGTTTGCCCAAGAGGTCCCATGGCAACAATGGATAAATCTCCCTCCCACTTCCTTCTTCTCAGAGCCAACTAAACTGGGCTGGGACAAAAGGCCCTGAATGCTTTGAGCAGATGGGAGGTATAGGGTTGAGAGTCTGGGGGATGGGGAGGGATGAAGCCAAGCTTTTTGAGGATAGGTTGGGTGGGGGGCTTTACTGATTCATTCTTCTCAGTCCTCTCTCCTCTTTCAGGACGAAATGCCCGCCGCTTTTCTGCAAACCACTGGGAAGTGAGAAAGAGCTGGAGACTGTTCAGCTGCCCTGCTTCCCTTGACTGGCCTCGGGTGGTTGAATCTTGCTTGGGCTCACCTTGCTGGGCCAGCCCCCAACTCCTTCAGCTGTAAGTCTCATGAATTCCATCTGGTAACAGGGGGAAAGCTTACCAGCAAGGCTAAGGGCCGCAGAGCCCTAGAATGGTTGAGCTGGAAGGGCCCTGTCGAGATTGGGCATTTAGTCCAATCTGCCTTCCATTGACAGAGGGAAGGCTGAGTCCCAGAGTATTGAGGGACAGAGCATTCTGTCTAAAATCATACAACTAAATTGATTCCAGCATGAAAATGATGAGACAGTCCCCCTAGAGTGCTTAGCACAGTGACCTGCACAGAGCATGCTCAGTAAATGGTAGCTGCTGCTCATTGTTGATCCCCCATGTCTTGTGACTCTTAAGCCCAGTGCTGTCTCCTCCATTATCTTTCATTATCTGATAGCTGTTCAACAATCTTCAGTGACTCCCTGTTACTTCTCTTCCTGATGAAGTCTAGACTTCTTGACATTCAAAGATCTTTCTGATTCTGTCCCAAACTATCATGGTTACCCCATATCTCCTATGATTCACCTTTAGCCAGTCCACCCTAGGTTTATAGTCAAACTGAATACTGTACTGGCTCCTTTACCTTTTCTGTCTTTCTGAACCCAAGCCACTTCCCTCATATTCATGGAAGCCTTTAGCATCTGATTCTCTTCCTGCTTTCTGAAACAGTATCTCTTTCACTTGGATGATTCATCTGACACTCTACAGCTCTTCAACCCCAGTGACCTTCATTCTCCACTGTACTTAGCAGCCCATTTCCATCACCCAGAGCTCTTCCACTTCTGAAAAATGACATCCTGACATCCCACTTGGTGACTACTATTTCTTGTCCTTCCAGTTCTTACCTTCACATTCCATGACATCTGCTCTTTGCCGGCATTTAGCCCTCCATTTACTACCTCCCTCAGATCTTGCATCCTCAATCCTGTCTGTGGTTGATCACTTCAGCCTCACATCAGCACCCTTAATTCTGCCCATCCTTTGGCCATATCTGACTGACAGACCCCAAATTGGGATTGATTTTCCCCACTCTGCCTCCCCTGCTCCTAAGCCTGAGTGGCTGAGCTCTACTGGAAAAAGCCACGTAACCCTGGGGATTGCTACCCCAGGGTTGTAGAGATATACTTTTTATTCTTGGACCAGGCCTCAGTTTGTATCTGAATTTTAACTTCTTTTCTGACCACTGTCTTTCCCATTTCCTGACTATTCTAAACCCTTATCACTCACCTCAAGACCCTCCCTGCCTCTCATTTCACCCTACCTTCTTCAAGCACATGGAGGCATCTGACAGGGCCCCCTCGACCTGAGATCCAGCCCTTGTGTACTTCACTGTGGCTGTACTCAACTTTCCTGCCAGTCTCAGGATGAGGTGGCCTCACCCTGTCTCAAAGCTTGCTGTCACCAGTGCTCTGGAGCCACCTCTGCCTGCATTGCTAGGTCTCACTCACCCCAGCCTTTCCCATGCTTTACTGGCTCTTGCTCTTCAACCTATGAAAGTGATTAAGGTTTTCTCATCTTAAAACAAAACAACAATAACAACAACAGAAACACAATCTCCTTTGACCACGCATCCCTTTGTAGCTACCAGGTTACCATCCTTCCGTTCTCATCCAAACATCTCCAAAGTGTAGTCTACACTCAACAATCTCGATTTCCTTACTACCCTCTTACCCCTCAACCTACTGCAGGTTGGCATTCATCCCCTGCCCCCGTGCTACTTTGACCACCGAATTGATCCAGTGGGCTCTCTTGTCAACCCTACCATCTACAATGTTGATGCTATTTACTGTTCCCTCCTTGAAAGACTTACACTTTTTATTGGTTCCTATAAAGTGCCGAGGCCCAAATCTCTATAGCCCAGGCCTTTCCCCCAAGCTTCAGCCTCCTATAGGACATCTCCCCTTGGATGGACTAAAACAGAATTGGTCATCTTATTCCTTACCCCAGCCCCCAAAGTGATCCTCCTCTAGTCCCTGTCTCACTTGGTGGTAACACCAGCTACCATTATTCTGTTGACTCTCAAATACTTCCCAAATCAGATAGTTTGTGTTGCTGTGTCACCTTCCCTTTATCAGACTGTAAGATTTTCAAGGGCAAAGGCTCACCATTAACCATATGTTTCCTAGCACACCACACAGGTACAGGCACCAAACAGACTTCAGTAAATGTTGTTGAACTGGATTGTATTCTGCTGTCTCATAGTCAGTGGTGCTTCACTTGGTGGGAGCTGACTCAATGCTTGGTGAATGAATAAATTGGGAATCTGGGTGCCAAGACCCTCTTAGCCCCATAATTGCTTTATAGAGTCTGAGCTCTGATGGCATTTGGGGTACAGGGTTTATATAAGAGGAAAAAAAGTAGACTTGTGGACAGAGCCAACCAGACCAAGGCCTTTAAGAGACAATATTGAACCAAACAGCCAAATCTCTAGATGTGGGTGTTTTAGATTAGAAATGGTATGGATGGGTGGGAAATTGGGAAACCCAAAAGAGCCTGGAGTAGTCAGGAAAAGCGTAAAAGAGGAGGCATTTGAGCAGTTCAAGCAAGAGAAGGAATAAAGGAAGTTTCCGAGTCAGAAGGAACATGATATGTAATTGGGGGAGGGAGTGAAAAGAGCAGCATGGAAAGGTTTGGATAGGTGGCCTTTAAGGTACTTTCCAATCCTAAGTGTCTACAGAGTGGAAGCTGCTGGTATTGGAGAAGTTTGGACCACAGAGATCTTCTCCCAACCCAAGCATACCAGAGGGATGCGACACATGCCAACAGTAACAGCGCCTCACTTGGGTACGATTCCTTGTACACAGACCCTGCCCCAGATAATCAGTTAATCTAGTCCTAACCATTATGCAGATTGGGAACAGATGGGATTTTTCCCAGGTACTATGATGCAAGTCAGTAGCAGAGCTGGGGCCAGAATCTGGATATGTAGTCCTTAGTCCTGTGCTCTGTCTACAATGCTTCATTTTATTATACTATAGCAAAACCATCCATTACTAGAGTCATACAGAACTTGGCTTTTATCCCCTGAGAGAATAAATTGGTTAGGTATAAGGAACCTGGACCTGAACAGCTATCGTAAGTTCTTGAACCAGGAGGAAAAAGTGAAGCAAACGGATCTGTCAATAAACATACAGAGTGTCAGGGCAGAAGAGTCCTTGGGACCATCCAGCCCCTATGTTCTCATTTAACAATCAAGAGAAATTGAGACTTAGAGAAGGTAAGGGACTTAGCTAGGGTTACTGAAAGAATAAGGGGACATAAAAATATAACATTGCAGTCAAATGCAAGGCATGGTGCTTTGTGTTTTTAGTATAGTAGAAGTTGTTTTATTTAATTGTCACAGCAATCTTTGGAAGTAGAGTATTATACTCTGAGGACACTGAGGCTGTGAGGAATGAAGTGACTTTTCCAAGAGTGCCATAGTTCATGGGTGGTGGAACAGGGACTTAGGTCCAAGTTTTTATGAGTGCAAAGTCCACCTTGCCATCACCCTGAACCTGTGACTTCAGCTCTCAGCTCTGACCAGGCAACCTCAAGGAAGGAAATGTTGTTTGAGATTCATATCATTCCTGTACCTTAATGGTTAGACTAGACAGCTTGAGATAGTGGATGGGTAATGATAAATAGCAGTGATAAGGTATCTTGCCAATATCAAGTGCCTAGGAATATTTAGTGTTAATCATACTAATGGACCATAGTAAGAGGGAAGAGAATTTGTCTCTGGATTTCCTCTAAAAGAGTTAGGATTTTTTTTTTTTTTTTAAAAAAAGAGCTTCCCCCTAGGCAGCCAGTGGCAATTCAGTTTGTCAGTATCCTCTAGAAATGTGAAATGAGTTCCACATAGAGTATCTCCTAGTCGAGTCACTAGTCCCTAGCTTTACCCCTCTCCTACCAGTGACTACACACATGTGTCTACATGTGGAACCCAGAGAGAAAACAGCCACCTTGAGCATTTGGTGCCTCCATGTTTGAACCTTTAGTTCAATCGTAATACATCAAGAAGGAACCTATCCATCTGTTCACCCCACCCATGCTTACAGCATTGACCAAGTGTCCGTTAAGTGCTGGGTTATATGTAAGGGTCTACAAGGAGTGCACACATGCCTCTTCTTCCCCACGAACTATCCTTCTCAATGGTTGTGTATTTGTTGGTAGTTTTACTGTTGGCATGGTCCTTTGTGTGCATATTACCATCATTGTTTACTCTGTCTGATCCCTGTCATCCAGTTGGTCACCAAGTTCTGTCCTCTATCTGTCCTTCACAGCTTCTCTTCCTCTCAGCTCCTCTGCCAATGCCCTAGGTCAGCCCTCTCCATCTCTGGCCTGGACTGTTATAACAGGCTCCTCCCTGGCCTCTCTACCTCCAGGCTACTTGCCACATGGTCACCAATGATCTTCAGAAACACAACATTCACCTGTTCTCAGCATAGTCAAGTGACCCCTCACCACACACGTGCACACGCACACACACATATTCACACACATTTACCTTTCTAGGCTTCTCTTCGCCCCACAGTTCCTCAGCACAAACATTACCCTCTAGCCAGGCTACAGTAACCTCACCCAGCACTGTGCTTACTCTTGTCTCTGGTCCTGTAGGGCTCCCCTTCCTGCCCAAAGTCCTGCCTTGAATTCTCTCCTTGTGCTCTCTGCCTCCCCCTAGCTCCTGTAGTACCCCCAGTTTGCAGTATTCATCTGGCCTCCCTCCCACATCCTGTCTTGTCAACTGTTTTTTTTTTCTTCCTCCATTCCAGGCTGGTCTGTGGCTGCTCCTGAAAAGGGATCACACTTTGTGTTCCATCCCGAAGGAGCTCAGCTAGGCCACAGGAAAAAAAGGATCTACCATTCTCATCTCCAATCCTGCAGGTCTATTGGCTAATGTGTATATTCACATAGCATTTCAGTGCAGAATACAATAGCTGTCATTCATTGTATGCCCACTATGTGCCAGGCACTGTACCAGGCACTCTATGTGAGCTATCTTATCTGCTCCTTCCATTAACCCTGTAAGTTACCACTATTGTCTTTATTTTACTTAGAATGGAACTAAGGCACAGGCCTTGTTCAGGGCCCATGGTCCTATTGTTTCTGTTCTGTCTGCTGTACCACACTGCCTTTCAGAGGGAGTCTGGAAGCTCAGAGACCAAGTTCAAACTCTGGAGTTTTGGGACATGAAATAACCTTAGGTTTTGCATCTTTCCTACCCCATCCCTCCTTTTGCCCAGTATCTTCAAAGCCATGGGGTCGATCTTGCCAGATGAGGACCAGGAGAAGCTGCTGCGCATCTGCTCCATTTATACCCAGAGTGGAGAAAACAGCCTGGTGCAAGAGGGCTTAGAGCCTTCTGCAATGGAGAAGTCTCCATATACACTGGACAGCCTATATTGGACCTTCAAACCAGCTGGCTCCAGCTTTGAGTCTGAAGGAAAGTCTCAGGAGCAGGGTACCCTTAATGATGACAAGGAAGATGAGAAAGAGATCTTGGAAGAGCAAGTGGATGAAGAGGAAGATGATGACCAGAAGGGGGAAGAAGAAGATGATGGAGATGATAATGAAGATGATGAGGAAGACAGAATGGAAGTGGGGCCTTTCTGGATGGGGGGGGAGGAGTTCCTCACTGCTGAGAATGCCAGGCTTCTGGCCCAGAAAAGAGGAGCTTTGCAGGGATCTGTGTGGCAAGTTAGCTCAGGTAAGAAGCCTATATCCACTTTCCACCCCTCATCAGTTTCTTTCCTCTCTGGCTAGCTATGAGGTTTTGCTGCACCCTAGGGAAGAAGTGGAAAGTAGCAGGAGATAGCTAGCCTGAGACAAGCTTGGGAGATGGCGTGGTATATGGATGGCAACTGGCTTTCCTCCCTGAGACTTAGACACCCTGCTGTTTCTTGTTGTTGTTATGTGCTGTCATGTCAGACCTGACTCATAACGACCCCTTCTTGTGTTTCTGAGGCAGTATCACTACGGAAGTAGATTGCCCA
>NW_006922552.1:300821-309584 GCF_000298275.1 Orycteropus afer afer
TAAGCACCTGAGAGAGTGGGCACCTCCCAGAACATTGTTTTGTGCCACTCCCAACAGAAATACTCCAGGTGGACACCTTCAGCAATCAGGAGCTCCTCAGTTGCTCATAGCAAACCCCACCTTGGAGTTTACAAAGACTTATGGGTAGAAAAGCCACACAAAGTAATTTACTATACCACAAGGAGCCTGCAGTGAAACCCATCTTAGGAGTTACGTATATGTCTGGAGGGAAGGACCCTATGTTACTTTGTTACTGAGACTGTAGGAGTAGGAAAAGGCATTTGGATAATTGTGTATAAATAGAATAGGTTGAGGAGCTCTTGTGGCATAATGTCTAAGGCACTTGACTGCTAACCAGAAGACTGGCAGTTCAAATCCACCAGCCGCTCCTCGGAAGGAAGGTTGGGCAATCTACTTCCATAGGATACTGCCTCGGAAACCCAGGGAGGGATCACTATGAGTCGGGTCCAGCTTGATGGTAAATAACAACAACAACAAGTATAGGTTGAGAATGGTGAGCTACAGAGCTCTGTGTGCCCATATGGCAAATGAAACTCTCATCGTATGTGTGTGTAAACATTCCCATGAGATGAGCAAGGGCCCAGTGGAGGGCTTGAATAAGATAGTAGAGCCCTTGCTGCAAGAGGAACTGGGGGGTGTGAGGTATGTGCATGTGTATTAAAGACCAGGAGCCCCACGGTAATGAGACTCAGAAAGCCGCATGGCCCTAGTGTTAAGGCAAATGTGTATGAAAAGTTTAGACAGGCAAAGGTGGTAAGACATGGTTGGGAGTTATATACAGTTGAGCGGTGAAGTGCAGAGGTGAGTAAAGTTTTGAGAGCTGGGGAGTAGAGAATCAACAGCAGTCCTCCTAGTGGAGCCTAGGCCTTGTGCTTCTGCGTGCCTTCTACACATATAGGCGTGCAGGGAGTGCTCTCTGTGCTTAGAGGGTGGGGATGTATGCAGATGTGCACACATGCATGCAAGGGGTGTGCAGGAGTGTTGGAACACAAGGGAGACAGCAGGTTTGTGAGAGGGGAAAGTGAGTCATCAGGAGGAAGTTTATCCCTAAGAAATGCACTGGGTGTGGGATTGTTTTTAAGCATGAAGAACCCAAAAGTGTTGAGAAATAAGAGCCAATATTGAGATAGAAAGGGTGAGCATGCAGGCTGGCATGGACAAGGGGGTGGCGCCAAACAGGCAGGGGGCATGGGACTGTGTGGATGTTGAGAGAGGCTATATTAGAGGGGACCTGCAAGATGATGCACAGGATGCAACAGCCAGTGCAGATGTTGGGCATGGTGGCAGGGGAAGTGAGGGCAGTAGCATTGGGGAGTGCTGGCTGAGATAGTTTGTAGGAGGTGGTAAAACAGAGGGTTGGACCCAAGAGAAGTGAGTTTCAGAGTGCTGAATATGAATGGGAGAGAAACTAAGGAGGCCTAGGGACTAGGGGATAAGAGTTGGCCTGTGCATGTGTGTTGGGGTGGGGGTGAAGTTTGGAGACAGGCAGTTAGCACATTTTGAGAGGATGGTGTGGATGTGGGCAGAAAAAATAAAAGGAGAGAGTGAGAACTGGGGGGCTGAGGAGGTGTGTATGTATGATTCGCCATGTGATTTTTATGTGTAGAGTCCCAGGGACAGCAAGACAAAGGGAATATTTCCTATCTACGTGTGAATGTACATGTATACATGGAGGCTAGGTGGTGAGAAAGGATTTGCTATGCATATTAGAAAGCAGAAACCTAGAAGCATTAAGTCAGAGAAACTGGAAGTGAAATAAGAGTGTGGATAAGGAATGATGGGGCTTTTAGATAGGGAGGCAAGTTAGACCAAAGCTGAGGGTGGAAGTGGTGGTTGGTGATAGGAAGGGAAGGTAGGGGAACATCCTTCTCCTGAGGGTGGTTGGATAGTCTTTTGAGTACACTCACTTAGGTTAGAGATAGGAACGAGAGAGAAGAAATGTCAGAACAGTCTAGTGTGTGTGCATGATCATGTATACATGTGTACACATTGGAGGCAGTGGTAGGTGTCAGGCATAGCCTGTGACAGAGCCTGTCCTGAGGGAGGGGACAGAAGAATAGCCCACAAGAGAGCAGGGTCTGGGTGTGGTGTAGAGTAGGGCATGATGGAGGAAGCAAGAATGAGAGAGAAGAGGCAGTGATTGAGCTTATGAGGAAAGATGTGTCATTTGCCCTTATGTGGACATGTATATGAAAGGGCTGGGGCATAAAGGCCCTGACTGGAAGGAGTAGTGGAATGTTTGCATGTCTCTGGGTATGTGCCTATGTAAGCTGAACAAACAGTGGCATAACAACAGAGAAATTGCCTCCTAGGGCAAAGAGGGCAGAGTTTGGAAGTCTTCGTATATATGGAAATGGAGGGGTTTTGAGACAGAGTATGTGTGACAGAGAGAGAGAGAGAAAAGGAAAAGCAGTGAAATAGGTCATTGTGAAGTGTGCTCTGTGTTAAGATGCGCATGCGCACATTCATGGTACGTATATACATATATTTTTGGAAGAGGCAGCAGAGTCACTCTGACTTGAGAGTGAGGAGATGTGTGAGTATATGAGGCGGGTTAGGAAGAAGAGAAATGGTAATAGTGAGGGATCAGGATATATGGAGGGTTATGGAAACAGGCAGAGAAACGATCATCCAGATGTAGCCTGTGTGGTGTTTGTGCTGTCACTGAGTATACATGTACAAGTGTGTTAGAGTAGAGAGCAGAGGCAGAGGTGTAGATAGGGTTGGGGATATTAGTGTTGGGGAGGGGGTCAGTGATAGAACCCATGGGGAGAATGACCCCTATATATAATGGTATCTTTGTGTGTTAGGGAGATGCAGGGTATGAAGACAGGGATATCCTATAAAAGAGCCAGGAGTTGGGGGGAGGGGGTAGACAGGAAGAACCCTTGCTGGGTTCTGTGGGTAACAAAAAAAAGGCTAGTCTAAGACTGATACTTTTCTGAATGCCAGGGGACTTATGACAAAGTTCCATGGTTATCAGGGAAATGCAGAAGTCCAGAAATGAAATCTACTCAGGAGCTCACCAGTGAAGGCTTCACTTAAAAACATTGGGAGCATTTGTGTCAGGATGGGGAGCATGTTTATATGATAGGATGGAGCAGGGTGGTGAGTGCTTGACACTCCATCCTCAAATAGAGTATCTGTGTTGGGGCGGGGGGAAGATGGCTTGTGAATGTGGAAAAAAGGTAGAGTATTAAAATATTTCCCTCTCTCTCTCGCCATTGCTACCCCTATGTGTGAATACACGTATGTAGGGAGGAAAGGATATTAAGATTTCTGGTTTATGTGCCTATGAATGAGAGATATAGAAGGGAGAGAGTGATACTTGGAACATTTATTGAATGGAGGCCTTTGTGGTTACATGTATATACTTAGGTGACAGGGGGTGAGGAACTATGCATTGAGACAGGGCCCTTCCCTTTGTGTGTATGTGTTGGGGGGTGTTGTATATGTCTCAAGGCAAGCCCAGTATGAAATGGCATGGCATTCAAATGTTCGTAGATTTGTAAATCTATGTCATTCAGATATTTTGAGGTTTCTCTGGGTTTGGAGGGGATGTTGTGGGAATTCTTAGGCATTCAGACCCTCCAGGATGTATGTATGAGTGTATGTTGTCATATAAATGTGGAAATAGGGGTGTAGCTGAGAGATTGGGACTGAAATGGTCAAGTCTAAAGAGAATATTGACTGTCTATGTGGCGACATGTCTAGGGAAATGGGAAGAGAAGAGCATGGAGAAATAAAAGTGTCTGTCTATAATTTGCGTGTGTGTTTACAGACAGGAAGAAGGACCATAGAGTTTGTGGTAAGGTATGGATGGAGTAGGGAACATTGAGGTAGAGAAGAGCGAGGCTGGAGACACCCGAGTAGGCTAGTTGGAGTGGGTGGGTGGAAAAGCGGGTAGGTAGGCCTGTGTGCCAGTCTGAGAACCACCTAATGAGCCTGTTCTAACCACTTCCTTGTGCTCCACAGAAGATGTGCGATGGGGCACATTCCCCTTAGGCCGAATGCCTAGTCAGACTGAGGACCCAGCAGAGCTTATGCTGGAGAATTATGACACCATGTATCTTTTGGATCAGCCTGTGCTAGAGCAGCGGCTGGAACCCCCGATGTGCAAGACTGGGTGAGTATCCATGGCAGCAGGATTTATCACTCCCTTTTATCTTCTGTGGGAGGGAGTAAGAGAAGTGGGCTGAGTTGGGGAGGTCACCATCCCTAGAGAGGGCCTAAATGAGTGAAGTATAAGCTCGAGTCCCTGATTAGGTCCTTGCCATTACCCCCAGCCCCAAGTAGGGTGACCCAGTAGGGCAGAACTGGCTTAGCACCAGTTATATTGCATCTGGTGTGTGTGTGTGCGTGCGCGTGTGCATGTGCGCGTGTGCGTGCATTTTGAGGGCAGTCCGTAGCTTTCAACAAATCCTCAAAATAGTGTACCATCCCCAGAAGGTCAAGAATGGATGCTCTAATGAGCTTCCTCATGTTCCTGAGAATAAAATTGAGGCCTAGAAAGGGGAAGGGATTTGTCCAAAGGTGCATAGAGAGTCATCATTAGGCCTCCCTGCACTGTCCAGGCATCTTGATAGAAAGGTCTACGCAGGGCTCCATGCTCTCCCTCGAAACTCGCCTCTGGATCACAGGCGTGGGAGCCCTTGGGTCATCAGGGAGCCAGGAACCAAGCAGCCCTTGCTGAGGGGCTGTGCTGGTAGCACAGAGAAGCCCGTCCAGATGGCCTGTACATTCCGGAATGCTGGGCCAATGTGACCGGGAAAATCCTGTGAGTACCAGAGAGAGACCCCTGTGGGCCCCTGAAATTGAGAGTCTTTCCCTCTGCTCCCTGTTCTGGCCTGCCCACTCTCTGGAAGATAAGTCCCTCTTCATCTGGGCATCCTGGGAGAGGGCAATAAAACCCAGGGGCTCTATCAGCAGGCCTGGCCACGGGGCAGCAGGCCTTTGGGAGAGGAGAGGAAGCAGCTGGGGAAGCCAGGTGATCTGTAGTTGGCAGTGGGGCCCATGTGTCTGAGAGGGAGGCCTCTTCTTCCCTCAGCTCCAACTAACATGACCCTTGTAAAGCTAACTCAGTGAACACCAGGGTGTCCAGGATGAGGTATGGGTAGGTAGAGCTGTTAAATCCAGAAAGAAGTGGATTTGACCCCCCAGTAGAAGGGAGGCTTCCTCTGCTGGGGCAAGGCATGCCTATCCCTGCTGCTTCTCCTACCTCCACCCCTAACTTGGCTGTGTGACTCTTCCTATCTCTGAGCCTCAGCTTCCTTCTCTGTAAGCTTGTAGGTGATAAGAGAAGATGATACTGGATCTGGATCGTCTCTAATGGTTTTTTTCAGCTGTGTATAACAGTGGATCTGCCTGAGGGGAAGAATGATGGCTTTCCTCTCAGCTGTCACCCTCATCCAATTGGAAGGAACTGTGGGAAGCAGCAAGAGTGTTCTGAGTAGGCAGGGCTGGGGGTGGACAGTCGTATCCCTAGAGCAGTCTGCATTTCTGGAGTGGGAGCTGGGCCTAGCCCTCCAGTACCAAGTCTGGCCTTGGATCCCTTTAACCAGCTGGTGGGGTGTGTGTGTCCAGCCCAGGGTCCTCTTGGCCACCAAGTTCTAAGGCCTTGGAAGAAGGCCATGTTAAAGTAGCTACTTTAAATATTTTCTTGGGGGTGGGGTGGTACTGGTTCCCCTCCTGTACCTCAGCCTAAACAGCTCTGCTTTAATGTGATTTATATATTGGGTCTCTGAATAAAGTTTCATTTGAAAAGTTCTATTCCTCTTTCCCTCCCTCCCTTCCTCCCTCCACTGGAGGGAAAGCAGAGCCATCCTTGGGGCCCACCTGAAGTGGTTTCTCAGATTTGCTTCAGTCTCTCTCAGTAAAGACAGGCAGGAGGGTGGGTCTTTCCCACAGACATAAATACATCAAACACCCTTGGCCCCCCAGGAGCCTAAAGCTGCTTCCTTCTCTGATTGACCCCACACTGTCTCTGCAGCAGCCTGGGCCTAAGCTGTGGCATCGGCAGTGCCAACTGCAGCAACAGCAACAGCAACTTCGAGGGCCTTCTCTGGAGCCATGGGCAGCTGCATGGGCTCAAAACTGGCCTGCAGCTCTTCTGATGTGAGCCCTGGTGCAAGTGTGCATCCAACCCTTCCAAGGCAACAGCCCATTCCCCATTGTGCCTGATGTTCCATGAAATAACCTGGGAGACAGCCTGAATCAGCTGATGTTTCCACTGTGGTGGGATTTTTAATATGTTTTGGAGGTTTTGTTGTTTTGAAAAACAATAAACAGGCAACTATAGTTCTGGTGTATGGATGTTTGTAAGCTAAAGGGGGTGTATGCTGGATCAGATGAATGTCACTTCCCCTTCTTTATTCTTGGGGCTCCAGAGAAGGTAGAATTGTAACAGGTCTTTAACTGGGAGGTGGGTCCTGAGCCTGTTTGGGCCTACTGCCCCTGATTGCTCCCACTGTCAGGCTCCACTTGTACCTTCTGCTTAATTCCTCAAACCGTATCTCTGCTTTCCTCATCTCTATAATGGGGGTAGCTCACTGAAAGTATCAAGTCCCATGGGAGAGAAATTGCTGTCCACAGAGCCCAGCCAACAGTGGGGCATCACAGTAGGAAGAGCCAGGCTTTCCTGCTGCTACCAAGCAAGCTTCTGGCTAATCTTTCTGCCTTCCCTCACTGGGCACCAAACAGCCCTTGAAAACCAGAGAAGCCTGCCTTTTTCACTTCTCCACCCCTTTGGCCTGGAAAAGATACAGTGGACTTCCTTGTAGTGGGCATTGGAGCCAGAGAAGTATGTTAAGTACTGACCCAGAGCCCCTTCTCTGTGATAATCCAATTCCCTCAGACACTGCCATCATTTTTCTAGGGAGCTGGTCCACGGATTTTATCATATTATCAAAAGGGTCCATGAACCCATCAGAGGTTAGATTTCCTGGCCTGAGTGGACCCAAGCATTAAACATGGGCAAAGCATGGTTAATGCAAAGCCAGTTTCCCTCCAACTCTTTCCTCTCTCCTAACAATGACAAATGCTAAAAGTGTTTTAGCATCCTAGAATGTCATCTGGAAGAGTCCTATCCTCAAAGAGCATCCAGACCATATCTAGTCAACGGATTTGCAAATATGTACTCTGGGAGGTACCTGAGTTCTTGCTCTGTGGGGAGATGGAAGATTAGGCTTTAAGTCCTCAGTTCCCTTCTACCACTTCTCCAGAGTATCTCTGATTTTATCTACTGTTTGTATCTAGAATCCTACTTTTTTTTTCTTCTATTGCTGCTGCTAAAAAATAAAGTTTGGAAATCAGTTCTAGTCCATCCTACTCATTTTTACACATCAAGACACTAGAACAGACATAAAGAGAGATTAAAGGGATTGTCCAAGGCCATGTGTTGTTGTTGTTATGTGCCGTTGAGTCGGACCCGACTCATAGCAACCCCTCCCTGGGTTGCCGAGGCAGTATCACTACAGAAGTAGATTGCCCAACCTTCCTTCCGAGGAGTGGCTGGTGGATTTGAACTGCCAGCCTTCTGGTTAGCAATCAAGTGTCTTAAGCACTATGCTACCAGAGCTCCTGTCCAAGGCCATAGAGCAGGTTAATGGCTTGGTGTAAATCAGTGTTTCTTGCAGTATCAAGCATCACTTGGGCACTCGTTGGACTCCACCCCTGACCTAAATCAGAAAGGCTAAGGGTGGGCAGCAGTGTATGTTTTAACAAACCCTTCGGGTGATTCTAATACACACTAAAGTTTGAGATCCACTGGTACAGAGGAAAAAGCCCAAAAATCTTGAGTTAGGCAAGTTCCATCATTTGATGGGAATAAATTATTAGAGATGAGTGAATGATGATAGAAAATCTTGTAACTGCACACATTTAACTGGAACAGAAAGAGGAATGGATTATAGATTAATGTTTTTTTCAACAACAGTAATTGAGTGTCATCCCTCTGACAAATGATAATTCATCAGTGATGAAGAACATGGTTCCTGTCATAAAGGAACTCCCAGTTTTGTGAGGGAGATAGCATGCAAACAATCACACTATAATAAAGTGGCAAATGCTACAATAAAGGTTCAAGACACCTGCAGGGCCACTACTAGGGAAAAAAGACTAACATTGCCTGTACAAGGAGGTGCGGCAGCTTAATAGAGGAGGTGACATTGAACTAGGTCTTCAAAGGCATGAGTTTACTAGAAGGAAAGTAAAAGTTTGCAGGGGTTGAGAAAGAGCATAGCATGTTGTGGTACCAGTGAAAGGTCCAGTATAATTGGAACATGGGTTGAGTGAAGGACTTGGTAGGTCATGATGTCAGGTAAGCTGGAGAGTGTTATGGTCAGACTAGCTGATTTTTCACCAGTAACGGGAGTAGCATTGGACAATGAATTGTTCCTTCTTGGAATTCCAACTGTTCTTAGCACTCTTCTATCCTCACACTACCACTGCCCTCCAGGAAAGTCTTTATTAGTTCATTCTGAGTGAACTTCATTCCCCCATTAGAGTGCAAGTTCCCCAAGACAAGAACTCTTTCCTCCTTTTCTCTTTCTAGCCCTGTATAGGCCAGGCCCCTATTTGGTCCTTGCTAAGAACTCTATAGGAGCTGTGGTCACATAGTGCCTAAGGCACTTGACTGCTAACCAGAAGGCTGGCGTTTCAAACCCACCAGCCACTCCTCAGAAGGAAGGTTGGGCAATCTACTTCCATAGTGATACCACCTCAGAAACCCAAGGAGGGTCACTA
>NW_006922552.1:309684-310552 GCF_000298275.1 Orycteropus afer afer
GTTGTTGTTATGTGCTGTCATGTCAGACCTGACTCATAACGACCCCTTCTTGTGTTTCTGAGGCAGTATCACTACGGAAGTAGATTGCCCAACTTCCTTCTGAGGAGTGGCTGGTGGGTTTGAACCACCAGCCTTCTGGTTAGTAGTCAAGTGCCTTAGATGCTACGCCACCAGAGCTTGCCACAGTGAAATGTTTTAAGTGTCAGGAACCTAAGCACTATCATGCTGCAAGCTGCTTTAGGCCTTTGCTGTCCTCTTTCTTTGACTCACATGCCCTTCTGCCTAGAATGTCCCAGGCATGTTCTGGGGTTTGGAGGTAGCCCTGGCCTCTGTGCTGTCTTATTCTCAGAAACGCTAACTTAAATGATAGCTCACCCAGAATATCCAGAGAGTACCTTGGATATTCTGGATATGGGGTTTGACACTAAGAAGAGTATTGGGACCAAGGACTTCAGAGACAAGATTCTGTGTTGCACAGAGTTAGTGTAGGGAGTGGGATATAAAAGGTTCTATGTACACGGGCACCTGAGCAGCCAAGGAGATACAGGCAGTAATGTCTGTCAGGGTATTTAGCATCAAGTGACAGGTGTATGTGTGTGCATAGGTTTGAAGATGTGTGTGAGAGCAAGACAAGTGGTATGGTATGGCTATAGACACGGGATGCAGCTCTCTGTACATGGATGTGGAGGGGGTGCAGGGGATGGGAAAGAAGGAAGGCAAAAAGGATGGGAGGAGTGTTCTTCCCAAAGCACCCACCACCTCTCTCCTGGGTTTGATAATTCACTGCAGTGGCCACACAGAACTCACAGATTTTGGGGTTTATTAGGGAAGCACCAGGCTACAACTCAAGTTCAGGAAGAACGCTCAG
>NW_006922552.1:313389-322871 GCF_000298275.1 Orycteropus afer afer
ATTCTTAGTCTCATAGTCTCATGGAGGATGATAAAAAGGACAAAGGTATTCTCAGATCCACTAATAGCCTTTTTCCAAAGGTTCCTAAGCAAAGCTGTGCTGCAGTCACTGTGGCCACCTCTATAAAATGAGACTGGCCTGTAGTGGGTTGGATGGATAAGAGGATCCAGAGAATTCTGAAGAAGAGCAGACAACACTGTGATAAAGGGTTCACTGGTCTGGGAGTCATAAGGCCTGGGCTTCCAGTCCCGCCTTTGCCACTAGGTCCCTGCATAGCCTAGGCCAAGATCTCTTCAGCCCTTGGACCCTCAGTTCCTGTGCCTATAACCTTAAGGGGTTGATGCAGCAGAACATTACCTGAGTGACTTCTCTGGAATGTACAGAGTGCTAAGCCCCTTCTAGCTCTTAATATTCTGGCTAAGGCCCACCACATGATGCCTCTATGACTGAGGCTATTCAGAGGAGGAACTATAGGCTGTGTACAGAAATAAGCCGGGGCCCCAAGCCCTCCACCTTGTTTTGGTGCATCATTGGAGGTTCTGTGAGAAACACCAGTTTGACTAGCACTTGGAGCTATTTTACTATACAAAAATTAGAGGGCATACATCTGTGATAAAATTCAGATGAACTCATTTGGAGAAATTCTTGTCCTTATATCTTATCTCATTATGCAAGTTCCAAGGTGAGAAATTTAATTGGTTAGGAGCAAACTAGAATATGTGTATATATGTATATGTATGGCTTTTTTTGTTGATGATCTCAAAGAAACAGAGCCATTAATGGTTAGTATACAAATAGTTTATGCAGTAAATAAGTGTGGTTACAGTTCTTTGTTATCAGTGATACAGTATTTTCCATCACAGTTATAGGTGAGACAAATTTAAACCTCATGAAGTAATCAGCACATTCATGCTAGTGAGTATGTTGCTGACATCAGGCAAAAAAAGCATTGCACATGCACTATAGGGGCAGACAAAACTGGGGACAGGATATATTTTCACCCACATCTGGTTCATTTTGTTTTTTGTCATTGAGACTTACATTATATTTGGGTCAAACAAGGAACCCAAAGAGGTTTTATAAAAGTTTACAACCATTAAACAGTATTGTTTAATCCCACCAGTAGATAAAGCAAACTACTATACTCAATGATACACAAACCAGGACTAAAAGTAGTCATTCTGCCTATGTATACAATACAATTGAATATGCTGAGTCTTCACAAAGGCATTGAATACTTCAGAGAAGCAGGTTCCAGAAATCTACTGGTTTGATTTCCAATGAGTACTAACTGCAGTGCCGTTTCAGTTGAAGGCTATATATTCCTCAGTGTCAGACCTGAGGAGATGCAAACTAGGGGAAGGCAGGGAAGGATTAGGAGGAGACCTGAGCAGGGCTCTTTGGACAGCTCTGCATTACTTTTCCTGTGCAGCTCCAGACCTGTTTCATAGAGTAAAACAAAGTGTATTGAAATTCTTGGCCCTCAAATAGGGCATTTGTACAAAGTCCCATAGATAAAATGGTTACTGAGCGCCTCTCATGATGAAGTCTTCTTCTGTGTTAGAGGAAAACTCAGTGCCAAAAAGGTTAATGTATATCAATGTTTGAACTGCTGTATAAAGATAGTTTATTCCAAAATAGAAAAAATGAATTTTAGAAGTATTCTTCTGGAAATTAGGAGAGAGAATGTGTGTGTGTGTAAGTGTTGTGTGTATTTCATGCTATGTGTTTCATTACTTTAAAGAAGAAAGTTTTTTAGGCCATTTCCATAAGCATTTGTCATTCTCCCTTCCATACCCTGCACTTTAAGAGTGCAATGGATCTGTTACCTTTTTAAAAGGCTCCTTTTCTTTTGAGCTGTCTTAAAGAAAAGGTGCCCTGGATTTACCATGCCATGCCAGGGTCACATTTCTCCATAGAGTCAAAATGAAGACAACACATCACAAAAATCTAGAAAATCTAAGGCCTGAACAGACACAAACTTGCTATGAGGTCAGAAAAAGAGTGAAATAATTAAACTTACAAAATACCTCTTACAAAATACACTGCTTCTTGAAAACCACATAAAGTACTGTGCAGTAACCCCTACTGAGTGGTTGGAAGTAAGCTTCCTGAAGGACACATGCTTAGCCCCATAAAGGAAGCTTGATTTTATTATCAAGGGAGCCAAGGGACCCCAATTATTCTTTGTATTTGTTGTTTTGTATTTATAGGCAAAATGGGAAAGTCAAGAATTGTGCAGAACTCAATTCAAAGAAAATGAGGAATGATCCATTAATAGGTATACAGCTCGATTTATAGATATTTGTAGATCATTCATTAACACTGACACTTTTTAATACAAAATCTCTTTTGCAAGGACATACTAATCTTGATACATCAAAGAGAATATATACAATATAATGCTTGAAACTGTACACACAACAGCTGTGCACATGGCAATAAAGAGGCCTTAAAAAACAGTCTTTGTCTATAAACTACTACTGCCCTTTGCAAATAAAAGTCCCTTCATGACCCTGGGCTCCTTTCCTGTGACACACAGTGCCACAAACATCATGGTGAAAATTTAGTACCAAACCTAGTTTAAGATGAGTTTTGTACATTTGTTTCTATACAATCAAGAAAAAAAAGATACAATTTGTATCAACAAAAGGTCATTTCTGGTTATTTGAGGCATTGCTTCTAGCCGCTTTGGTTCACACACATTTTATGAGAAGAGAAGAATGATCACTATTTTCAGGAAATAAGATATATATATGCTGCCTTAAAAATATTTCTGAGTTGAGAGGAGCTTACAAATTTTTTGAGTACTAAATACGAACATGATCAAGATGAATTGCATCTGACAAGATCAATCTTGTATTTCCCTATAAATCATGCAGCTAGTCGACACTACAGTGCCTTTGATGGTTTTGGATTAGAGTTCTGAGATCGTTAAATACCCTGATTTAGACAGAACAGATTTAGAAGGTCCAAGAAGTTGAAGATATGAAATATATATATATATATATATATATATATATATATATAAATTATTTTTTTAACGAATATGCTGGAGGATAGGAAGATTAGAGTGTAGGAGATGAATGGGAAGCTGTGCTTAACTGAAGAGAAACATTGTTTGAAACGCAGTTTTGATTAACTGAGAGAGAGACAAAAGTCAGAAAGCAGCATGCAAGCCATTATCAAATCACTAGAAACAACCCTGACTACAGCCTGACATTTGGAGTGTTTCACAGTAAGAAACATTTATAGGCAGTGTCACACCTTCTCATGAAGAAACAAAAGGCCGAGAACAGGCCTCAACTTTCATGAAAAAACAACCATAGAAGTTAGCAAGTTTCAGCTCAAGAATAATGAGCTGCTCCTGGTTCAAAATGTTGAAATATACAACAGATTAAAAAAGGGGGGCTCATTTAGTGCAACTTTTAAAAAGAGTCTCCTCTAGAGGCATTTAGCTACAAAGGTCCCCACCCTGAGCATGATACAAGTTGCATAAATGATGTCCCCCAACCCAAAAGTCTTGCCTTCTTTAGTAACACATCTAAGAATGATCTAGTGGCAAATGCATCTTCTTGTGTGGACTGGAAGTGCATAACTGAGCTATCTATTAGCAAAGATGCAGCATCCCCTTTTGAAAGCTGCCTTTTTCCACCTAGATAATCCCCTGGTTTGGTTTCCTAAACAAATCCTCCACTTATTGCCCAAAAGTTGAACAGCAGGAAAAACTGGATCCACTCCCCTCCATTGCATTTCATCCTTGTGATGTTGAATAGTGCATAGGTCACAAGTCCAAAGAGCATCCGTCAGTCCCTCCTTGAGCTTCAGCTTTTGTGCTCATTTCAAGTCACGTGAGTTTGGCCATCTCTCCTGCCAAGTAAGTCCTTTGATCCAAGTCAAACTTTTCTGTGCTTGTCCAGCACATGCATACTATACTTGGAACTTCAGTTTATCCATCAGCTCTTCTCCAGAAAAAGTGTGCTACTTGATTCCTAATTTGCTGAGGTGAAGATTAAAAGCTAAGAATTCGATAAATGTTGACAAGTAAAAAGTACAAAGGAAATAGATCTGGTTTGCTCTGATGCCTAAGAAATCAGTGTTCGATACTGGCTTATAATTTCACTTTCAAAACTAGTTGATACTCTGAAATGTGATGTAAATAATCAAGTCAGATCCTTGACCTATACAGCTATAGACTAAGGACTGTGCAGAACCTACATTCATATAAAAGGTTTATGCAGAGACACACACATCTCAAACTGAATATTTGTGCATGCAATATCGTTGCTAACAATAGGTTTGAGATATAGCTTTAGAAGCTTCAATGTGACCCTATAACTTGATTAATAAAGATATTGAATGATCAGATACCCATGCAATAAAATATGCATTGACTTTTAAATAGCTTTAAATATTTCTATTTAAAAATTCTAAAAGGTTAATTCAACATACAATCTGATCCTAATGCTCTTGCTCTCTAAATTAGGTATATCATAGATACTTGTAATATAGAATGTGTGACTAAGAAAATAATGTAGTAGAGTCCTGTGGAGTTTCTTAGGCCTCTCCTCCCTGGGTTTGTCCTCAATTCCTGTGTGGTGGTGGTGCAGTGCAAGAGAGCATGAGACTTAGAGGATTTAGGTGTAAGTCCTGGTTCAGACATGTTAGCAGTGTGATCTTGGCAAGCCACTTACTCTCATTGATCCTTACCTTCCTTCTCTATAAAACAAGATATTAATAAGGCCTACCTCACAGGGTTATTATGCACTTAAATGATATAAATAAGAGGAAACAATCTGTAACTTGTAAAGCATAATGCAAATATTAGTTACTATTATCATAGTGCATTATGAAAATTAAAATTCTTATTAGTATAAAGAAATAAGTCCTACATCATGTCAACGTGCAGCCCTAAGCTTAGCAACAATCAAGGCTGCCAGTTGCTGAGCATCTGCTGTGTGGGGATTCTTCTCCATCACTGCAAGGACAATGTTTGAAGGGAAAATATTGCAAAGATTCTTGTAGGTCTGGTACTGGTGTTCTGGGATCATATGTTCCCTGGAATCATTGCACATACCAACCCAAGGATTTCTCCAAAGTTGCTCCATCTTTTCAGGCACACTCCGGACCATGACTGGCTCATAGCATGGCTGCATGAGGTTGTTACTCAAGGGATAGGAGTGGTAGTCATAAGAGTCGTTTACACAGGGCAGTGGGTCCCAACTGGCATGTTGTTCCCGGCACAGAGGAGGTCGTCTTTGCCTCATGGGATTGCTCTCATATAGGCGGGAATCAGAAATGCTGTCCATCCGAGTCATCACCAGAGCACGGCCTGGCTGGGAGCTTACCCCAGGATGGATATTGGGAGATACAGGATAGTCTCCAAGACAGCTGGAACGTGCTCCAGTTGCTGGGTGCTGGGTGTGCAGAGCCAAATGGGGGACTGATTGCTTGTGAGGAACTTGCTTAGAATCCTCTGGGCCATAACTTTGCACTCGTGTTAAGGCTTCATGGTAACCATGAGGAAAAGACTGGAGACGATTCTGGGATGCTGAGCGATGCAGCTTCAAACTGCCTTCGGGGTGGGGATCAGCTACAGCCAAGTATAGGTTGTTATAAGAAGAATAGTTGTCATTCCTGGCATGGCTCATACAGCTGTCAGGACAGAGGTTGGGATTCTGAGCATATATCCCCTGGTCTGCTTCAGCCATGTAGTACTCTTGATTATGCATGTTGTTGATGTTCAGTTTGGAGAAGTCACCTAACATTGAGTAGTAACCATGGTCCCCCAATGACTCAAACTTTGGGTATTGCTCAGCATAGTTAATAGAGGTCCCATGGCTGTTGGTAACCAGAATGGGGGGGTACTGCATACTGGCCATGTGCTCCAAGGAGGCCTTCTGGTGGGGAAAATGGGAGGACCCTGGCACTGGGCTGCTGGCTGAACGAGTGTTCAGTGCACCCACTGCATGGCTTTTAGGGGCTAGGATTGTGGGAACACTTAGGGCAGTCACAAGTGAGGGGACAGAGCTGGCCTCAGGCTTACGGGCAATGGACAGCCATTCCTCAGGCTCTACAGCCACAGACCGGATGCTGGGATCTGATTGGCGCTTTGGGGCCACACGTTTGACCTCTGAGGTTATCTCACTTTTGGCACTAGAAATCCCTGTGCCACACTTGGCCAGGGTGCCTTCGCTCATGGTTTTCACTGTGGACAGTTTGGCACTGATGCGGAGCTCATCAGCCACTGAACGCTGGGGTTGGTTGGCCCGTTCCGGGTGGTAGTATTTGCACTTGTGGCCGTAGGTGCATTTTTTGCCTGAAAAAATAATGCCTTGGGGTAAGTCTCTCTCTCATAGTGGTGCTACCTCTGTACCAGAAACTCTCTAACAATCTGTCACTCAGGTTAGGGTTTTATTATTTGAAGTGAAAGTAGAAAATTAATCATCCACAAAGATGAGTGACAGACAACACCAAAGAGGCATTACACACTGTGAGGGAAGAAGGACGTGGAAAGCTGGAGCAGAAATTGCCATGTGAAAGCTAAGAGTTGAGCAGTTGAATAGCCTTCATCTTCCTGTAATTCACAACCTTGACTAAGTATAATCTGCATTCTGAAGATGTGTAGAGTAGCAGAAGGCAACATAGAGCAGTGCAAGGAGCACAGGTTTGGAGACCAGCCAGACCTGAGTTGCACTTCCAACTATGTCACTTACTAGCTTTTTGACCTTGGTAAATGACTACTTTCTGAGCCTCATTTTCCTCTTCTGTAAATAAGATTCACAATCATGTTGATAGTATAGTACAAGGTCATTGTGAGGATTAAATGAAAGGATGAATATGAAAACACTCTATGATTTAAATATGTTAATTGAAAGCAAAAACCAAAACATTTCATAAAAACAAATGACTATTCGAAAAAAGCAATGCCCAAAGTAGCTACAGTCCAAGTAGCCCATGTTGAACTGCTCACAAACTATATCAGAGGGACTTGGGTAAGAGCATGAAAACACTCTAGAAAACTATATTTTAAGATACATCAAATGAAAAGGGGGGAAACTGAAAGTGTAGGTCAGAAGAACAGGGTATTATTCATTGACAAAGATGCAGTTACTTGCCTGAAAGACATACTCTTCTTGGGGCCAAACCCAGTTTGGTACTGTTCTTTCTGCTTCCATAGGCCATCTGGGATTCTGCATTGCCCTGCCCCCAGCAACATCACTCAGGACTTAGACAGCTAGAGCACATGGGTCATTTTAACAAGTGACAACTAATCATCCCTTCAAGTCTAGCTACCTCATGTAGTTTCTAGGTTTTTCTTTAAATACCTAACTGAGAATACATGAAGACAAAGACTTTAAGTCACAGAAAATGGACAAGCCAGGATTTCCCATTTGAAAGGGAAACATTGAAAAGTATTCACAGAGCTCCTATATTTCCCACAGTTCTACATATAGGTACTCACCATAAGGGCATGGTTGCTTCTTATGCTCAGGAATAAGGGGTCTCTTTCTTAAGAAATTTTCAAGGCTTGGGCCATGGCGTCCTAAAGGATCATCTGGAGGCATAAATCTGAAAGTAAGTAAACAAAATGTTTGTTTCTGACCCCACTACCCCTGACCAGGAGTTCAGACTTTCACTATCTCTTGCCTATGTTGTTGTCACTGCCTTCTAACTACCTCAAGTCTGTCTTCTACTAATTCAGAAGTTCATCCCTTCATCCCCACTTTATTATATAGAAAGGGTGATTTTCTCTGTGCATCACTCTTCCATGGACTATATATTTCAGCCACACTGGCATGGTTGCTGGTTTCCTCAACATGCTACTCACTTTCACACCTTCATAGCTTTATTCATGATGTCCCCATTCACCTGCAATGCCCAGAACTCCTTTTCCTCTGTCTGTAAACTTCATCTCAAATGTCATCTCTTCTCTGAGGTCTTTTCCTACCACTTTGTGATGACAAAGCAATTAATAATACTTTTATTACAGCATTTGTCACAGTCCATTGTGACTGTCTATTTCTCTCCCTGTTAGACTTTGAGCCCCTTAAGAGTGAGTTTCTGTTTCTTATTAAGCCTTTTATCTCCAAGGCAACCAGTATAATGCATGGCAACATAGTAAGTACTCAGGAAATGTTTTTTGAAATGAAAGGAAAACTATTCCTAGTGGTAATTTAGATATAAGCTATTCAGAGCCTACTGGAAAGAAACATACTTGTCATTCACAAAAGAATACATCAGCAACCTCTCCTCTATAAACTTCTTCCATTCTGGCTTTTCCACTTGAAGGTCTCGGTAGTTATCATTGGACACAATGATGCCGTCAGAATCAAAAGCCAGTTTGACTATGAACCGGTCATCATAGCAGACAACTCTCCTGCCCTGGACCCTTCGAGATGGAGTGAAGACGAGAATCTTTTCTTTCTCCAGTTTACGAAGGATATCTTGATCTGTCAAAATATGGATTACATGCCACAGAGTGGAAACTATCTTTGAAAATTAATAGCATTTTCTCAATATTACAAATATAAAGTAAATAATACAAATACTAGATGAATGTATTATTTGCTCTGATAGAGAAAGTAGGCTGTATATCCTGGCTACAGCACCAATTTGGATTGTGTCCTTAGGCAAATCACTTTCCTTTTGGACTTCAGTTTTCTTTTCAGTAAAATGAAGGAACTGGTTTCAATGATATCTAAGTTTTAAAAACTTGTATGAAGAGTGAGAAATAAGACCAATACCCTAACAACACCTTTTGGCTGTTGAAGAAAACAGGACAGTAGGTAGACAGTAGTCTGTCAAGAAGAGAGGAAAGAATTTTTACTAGGGACTCATATTTTAAGCTGTTGCTGGAAGGGCCAAAATTAAGAAGAAACATCAAGCTATAGCATGTAAATACGGATCCTCTTTCCTTTTGGCTCCCTAATTTCTTCGGAGGAGCTCTGGTAGCATAGTGGCTAAAGCACTTGACTGCTAACCAGAAGGCTGGCGGTTCAAACCCACCAGCCACTCCTCGGAAGGAAGGTTGGGCAATCCTACTTCAGTAGTGATACTGCCTCGGAAACCCAAGGAGGGGTCACTATGAGTCGGGGCCAACTCGACGGCACACAACAACAACAATTTCTTCGGAGAGAAAGCTTATGGGCTGCGCTTTAGCAGGGCTAGGATCCACTCTCACACTGAGACTGGGAGCCTGCATAAGACAGCTCCACACACAATTCTGACAGCCATTCACTAGATTTTTCCATTAGGTACATTGGGCAACAGCTGATATTCAGAGGACTGGAAGTCTGTATGCTTTCAAAATGTGGCACAGAGCTAGCTTCTTATGCTGTTGTAAGTGAATATAGTGACCCTATTGCCATTAGGGTGGCATTATGACTTTTTTGGGGCTTTAGCACTTTTGCCTCCATGGACTCCTTGCTCCATAAAGAAATATTAAAAATTATATTTTATTATTGTGTTGGGATAAAAAC
>NW_006922552.1:323850-326175 GCF_000298275.1 Orycteropus afer afer
TGGTTTCTTTAGTCTTTTGGAAAATTCAGTCATGTTCATAACCAGATTCATCCCCTTTTAGTCTGAAGTCTAAAGTCAAATAGAAAAGTACTTCTTTTTTTCAATTGTATGCTTTATCCTTTGCAGAATTAGTTGTCTCTACTTTACTGCCTTATGTCACAAAGCAATGATCATTTTATTTAGATCAGGAAAAAAGTTTTTTTTAACTACATTTAATAAAAGATTAAATATACTCTATAACTTAGAAGAATTATCTCGATTGTGATCATCAATTTCTCTCAAAACTATCTTTCTACCTTTGCCTCTGAATGAGAATAAATGTCATATTTGAATGAGTACCTGTAATTGGTGCATCAGGGCGGGATTGCTCCTTTCTCCATGCAGGCACAAATACAGTGATATCTTTATGGCCTTTATCTAGAAACCAATCCACAGCAAGTTGTATTCCTCTGCAGGAGAATCCTTCTTTATTCCCATGACTTTAGGAAAATAGAGAATGAGAGGAGATAGAATTGACAACAATTAGCAAAGAAGTACCCATAACAGATGGTTTCTTAGTACCAAGGAATTAACCACAGATTTTTCCCATTGATTATGCAAAATAATGTGTTTTTTAAAGAACAAATCAAATTCTTTTCTATTCAATCATTATGAATATTGCCATTATTGTTACAACTTCATTCAAGGTCAAGGATGGTTAAATACAACTTCCAATTTAAATCGTCCCTGGGGTTTGTATGAGAGCTTAAAATCAGAAGCACTTGGTCTGAAAATGACAACTTAACCCTATTTTAAAGTCTTAACGTTAATCTAGAAACTGTGTTGAATTGTAAAGCTGATTTTTATAACAGCATTTCCTCTAAGCTTGAATCTGACTTATCCTTGATGCTGACCAAATACTGTAAAGGAGACTTTTTCTTTTTTTTCTCTGAGTTTTGGCAGGTGTACAACATCACAATCTATTCCCAAAAGGACTTTCTACTATGGTCAGACAGATGCAAAATGTGATTGCTTATACCCAAAGGGTCTTGATAAACACCATTATCAATAAATCTTTAGAGTGGACCTCTAGAAACAGACATGATTGAGAAAACAATTTTTATAGCAGATTACCCAAAAAAACTGTCCTGCCACTGTCCTGTGACCATCTTGTCATAAATTGAAGAGCATGTACTCTCATGATTTTGTTAACCAATTATGTAATCCCACATATATTATCTACCTATCCCTAATAAATCCTCACTTTGAGGTATTCCGTCTTTGACTCCTATTCTTGTCTTTCAGCCAATTATGATTTTGTAATTTTTAGTTTCTTCTCCAATTGTACACAAAAGTTTTCTTTCTTATTGTCTGGTGGGGCAGCCATTTTCACTCTGTGAACTTGGATGTCTTTCCAGTCCAGGCTGTCTCTATCCCTCAATAAACCTGCTTTGCTTTTACTAAAGAAGGCTCCATAATGTTGCTCTATGACAGACTATTTCCTATCACTAATTCCATTTTTTCTTTCTATTTTTTCTACCACCTTCTTTTCAAGGATTCATAACATTTTTAGGTGAAAAAAGAAGAGGTGTCACCAGAGGTTTAGATAAAGGGTATATGAAAGATTAGTTGGAGATGAGTCATTAACACATATATTTCTAGTGATTTTTCTCTAAGCTTATACAAAAATGATATAAATGCTGACTGAAAACACTTATTACATACATTCATTAAATTCAACAAATTCACATTCTTAAAATATTTAGGATGTGAGAAATGTTTGCAATATACTGTTAAAAAAGAAAGGATACAGACTATATACAATATAATCCCAATTTTGTAGAAGAAAAATATATGTATAAGCTTAGGAAAAAAACACTAAGCATTGTTACAGCAAAATATTAATAACTGTTATTCTTCATGAGAGTGACATATTTTCTTTCTCTACTTCCAAAATTACTTAAAAAATCACGTATTCCTTTAGAATCAGAACATGATACAAAAAGAGAAGAAATTCTATCACAATTACTTGTAGGAATAAACATTGTGACAACTTTAAAATAAAAGGATAATTCATTTTTTTTTTGTCATGAAACAAAGTGTGTATGAACTGCTACATGAATGACATCATGAATGACATGAATGGACATCAGAAGAGGGAAAATTATCATAAGAACTGTAAAAAGAGATTTTTATTGTCATCATCTCAAAAACTTAAAAATGGTATACAGCCCAGATTTGATGCTCTGACATATCTATACCATAACAAAACAAACTCATTGCCATTTAATCAATTCCGACTCATAGAGACCCTCATTGGGTTTCCAAGGCTGCAAATCTTTTTTT
>NW_006922552.1:328315-330355 GCF_000298275.1 Orycteropus afer afer
ATTATCTTCTGTGTCTGTGTTAATTGGTTTCCCTTTTCTTTGTTGAAGAGCGTCTGTGCAGTCCTTGTGCCTAGTCCTCCATCTTGCCGGAACTCCAAGGCTGCAAATCTTTACAGAAGCAGACTACCTCTTATTTCTTCCATGGAAAGGTTAGTGAGTTCCAACCACTGACCTTTTGGTTAGCAGTCAAATGCCTTAACCACTGCACCACCAGAGCTCCCTGACATACCCGTAAGCATTAATTATAATCCATATCCATTAATTATTGTTAATTAAACAGCTTGGATAAGAAAACAAATTATTACAATAAAATGGATATTTGTTGTCAAACAAGACTAAATGAAGGAAGGCATAATTTTCTAACAAGGGTAGTTAAGACCTACAATGTGATTTAAATCCTCACTCTTTCACTGGCACTCACTCATTCAACTATAACAGAAATTAGCTCCAATTATATTATTCCCTTTGGGTGAATTTGGAGCTCCAGCAATACATGCCTTGCAAGAGTTTCCACTGTCTTATCACTCTTGAGGAACAGTACAAAAATTTATTCAGTGTCTTTGTGAACACTTCCAAGCATTTGCTAATCACCCTTCCAAGTCCCCAGCATATTCTATTCATATTTAAAAGTTCCTAGTAGCACAAAAGGAGCTCTGGTAGCATAGTGGCTAAGACACTTGCCTGCTAACCAGACATAACAACAACAACAAAATAGCACAAAATAATTATACTACTCTACTGAACGTTGAAAGTACTTAAGGGGAGAAAAAAAAGAAAAAGGAAATATATTTAACTGTCAATATATTCCCTGTAGCACAGTAGCCCTAAGGCTACTATTTATTGAGTCAAAAAAAATTAACAATGGGTAAATTGGGCAAGCTCATAGTCCTTCAACGGTTAATATTGGATGAATCCAGTATGAAATAGGCAGGTATCGAGTATGTTCAGCTATGATTTTTCACATTTCTATATGGAGCCCTGGTGGCGTAGTGGGCAAGGCATTTGGTAGCTAACCAGAAGGTAAGATTTACAGCCTCGAAAACCCAATGCAGGCTGCAACTGAGTCAGAATCGACTTGATGACAGTGAGTTTGTTTGTTTAGTTTAGTTTATAGTGCTGGCACCTAACAACAACAACATAGTGCTGGAAAGAATAAATAATATGATTTGGGGAAAGTCATCACAATTGGCATTACAAGGAGGATTTGGAGGAAGGAAATGGAGTTATATTTCTCTTGGCTCTGCAAGTGCTTTAAAATGTCCTGACATGTTTTAACTCTTCCTATCGCTTGAGTCTTATTGCTTTAAAATGTGTCCACACAAACACAATCTAAGACAAGAAACAAATACAAAAGTAATATTTGTTGTTGGATATCTGCTCAAATAATTTCTTTAAGAAGGATAACCACTAAGCTGTGCCTTATCAGGCAGAGGTTAAAGATGTCCCAAATGTCCACCTTTTCCAAACTGTTGTGCCACTCCGTCATCTATAACATCATCTCCTCCTTCTCCTCCCCTCAGTAATCTCCCTTCTGTCTTAGGGTTCCATATTTCACTGTAACATCTCACAGATCTCACAAACTGCCAAGAGAATGGCTCACACGGTGGAGAGAAGGAGGCTGGCAAGCCCCAGATTATTGGATCAGGACTCACTCGGGAGGCTTCTCCTCACTCATATAGTTGCAGAGGCTGATGAACTTAAATCTGCAAGTCAGACGACACAGGCTGCTGTCTCAAGTCTGGAAGTGAGATGTTGATGAACCAGATGCAGGATCCAGAACAAGAGAGTGAACTTTGCCAAAACATTCTCATATGTGCCCACAAGGAAACTAAGGTCGGTGACTTGAGTCACACCTTCCAGCAAGGCGGGACTCAAGATACATCCCACCATAATCCTGCTTTGCCAATGCAACAGACAACTCACCCTAAAATGGAACCATAACCACAGACATAGAGGGAGGCTAGGATTTCCCATGTATCACAAAATGGAGGAATGTGGCTAGAGGGTCCTATCAAGAAATTCACTGCACTGTAATACCCC
>NW_006922552.1:330455-331304 GCF_000298275.1 Orycteropus afer afer
GGAGCTCTAGTAGCACAGTTACTAAGGCACCTGCCTGCTAACCAGAAGATTGGTGGTTCAAATCCACCAGCCACTCTGTGGAAGCAAGACTGGGCAATCTACTTCCATAAAGATTTACCACCTCAGAAACCCAATGGGAGTCTCTATGAGTTGGGATTGACTCAGTGGCAGTGGGTTGGGTTTGGCTTTATATACATTTATATATACATTTTATGTATATATGTAAAACCAGCTGTTTCACCCAGACACAGACATTGTAAATGTTTTTAATGTATTTATCTTCTGACATCAATTTCTTAATATACTAAGAATTATCAAATCAAGAAAAAATGTAACATACTGTAATAGAGCTTAAATTCTAAAGCACTTGGTTTATGGAAGGCTGCAGTCTAAAGTGGAAGTCCTAACTCCATTCTGAGTCCTTTTACAAAAAAATTATTGTTGTTGGGTGGAAGTTTACAGAGCAAATTCATTTTCAATACAGCAGTTCATACATATTGGTTTCATGACTGCAATTCCCCACAATGTAACAGCTCTCTTCCCACTTCTTCCCTGTAGTTACCTTTTCCCTGTGTCCTTCTTTCCTAGGCATTCCTATCCCCCAAGCTATCTCCCTGTGCAAACACTGCCTTTCTGTTCTCCCATGACTGATTGCTGTAAGGAGTGTATCTACATGATGCAAATGTTAACCCTATATACCTGTCCATTGTTTGGCTGGAAGCCACAGGAGTGAGTTCAGTTCCAGACCTGAAGGGTAACTAAGGGCCATAGTCTCGGGGGTCTCATCAGGCTCTATCAGACTAATAAATCTGGTCTTTTTCATGATTTTGAGCTTTGTTCCACATTGTT
>NW_006922552.1:331912-332576 GCF_000298275.1 Orycteropus afer afer
GAGGGGTCGTTATGAGTTGGATTTGACTCCATCTCAGTGCGTTTGGTTATGTTTTGGTTTACAGAGCATACTAATAAGTATGTACAAATATTATTTGCCCACCTTACATAAAACCAAAACCAAACTCACTGCCATTGAGTCAATTTTGACTCATAGCAAACCCCTTTGGGTTTCTGAGGTGGTAAATCTTTATGGAAGTAGATTGTCCTGTCTTCCTTCCATGGAGTGGCTGGTGGGCTTGAACTGCCAACCTTTTTGGTTAGCAGTCAAATGCCTTACACCACCAGAGCTCCTTAACCTTCCATATGGTCATGGGTATATTCTCTTTTGCCTAGACATACCTGATCATTCAGCCAGTCTACTCAACTATTTACTGGTAGACTATTTTACCAGTAGACTAATGTTATCACTGACAATGCAGTATTGTTTATGTAAAAGAGTTTCTCTTTGTTGTCTATACCTTTTGTTACCTCTGTGTGTCTTCATCTTCCTCAGTGCCACTGTGTCAATCACTCACTTTTGGTACACTGCCCTTCCCTTCACCCAAATCAATACTTGTCTCTATCTATGTAGCAGTGGGAGCTCTGGTAGCATAGTGGCTAAGACACTTGCCTGCTCACCAGAAGGCTGGCGGTTCAAACCCACCAGCCACTCCTCGGAAGGA
>NW_006922552.1:338930-339707 GCF_000298275.1 Orycteropus afer afer
TTATGTGATGAATTACATAGCTTGTTTTTCTAATGGCTGAACCATCCTTGCACACTTGGTATGAATCTCACTTGGTCATGGTTTATTATTTTTTTGATATGTTGTTGGAGTCTATTGCCTAGGATTTTGTTGAAGATTTTTGCATCTATATTCATGAGGGATATTGTTTTGTAGTTTTCCTTTTTAGTGATATCTTTGTCTGGTTTTGGTATAAAGGTTATGTTTGCTTCATAAAATGAATTTGGGAGGATTCCATCATTTTCTATGATCTGGGATAGTTTGAGCAGGATTGGTGTCAGTTATCTGAACTTTTGGTAGAATTCTCTGGTGAAACCGTTTGGGCCAGGACTTCTTTTGTTGGTAAATTTTTTATGACCTGTTCAGTTTCTTCAGGACAGATTTGTTTTTTAGCAGTCCATGGTACACTCTGTATTCTTCACCAATACAGTTCTTCATGTTGTTATTTGTTGTTATGTGCTGTTGAGTTGTCTCCTACTCATAGTGACCCTTCCTTGGATTTCCAAGGTGGTATCTCTACAGAAGTATATTGCCCACCCACAGTTCTTCATAGTGTCCTGATATTCTTTTTATTTCCGTTGGCTTTGTTGTGATGTCATCCTTTCATTTATTATTTGTGTTACTGCATCTTGTTGCTCTTTTCCTTTATTAAGTTTGCCAGAGAAGCTCTGGTAGCATAGTGCCTAAGGCACTTGACTGCTAACCAGAAGGCTGGCAGTTCAAACCCACCAGCTGCTCCTCGGAAGGAAGATGGGGCAA
>NW_006922552.1:339846-341112 GCF_000298275.1 Orycteropus afer afer
GTGAGAATGTTGCCCCTCTGGCGCCTGTGGTCAATTTCTCTAAGGGATGTTTGTTTCTGCTCAAATATTATTTCTTTTCTTCTGGTGACCATAGGGTTTTTTTTTCTCCTGCTCTTTTTCTGTTTGTTGGGGATTTTAGGTTAAGGTGCTGATTTTGGCTCTTTCCTCCTTTATTTTGATGAGTGTGTTTATTGGTATAAATTGCCCTCTGACCACTGCTTCCATTGTCTCCCAATGATTTTGGTATGTCTTGTTTCCATTCGCCTTTGATTCACAGAATTTTTTAATTTCATTTTTTATTTTTTCTATTACCCATTCATTCTTATAGAAGGTATTACTCAGTTTCCACGTGTTTTCTCTTTTTCTGTTGATCTTCCAATTGTTGATTTTTTATTTTATACCATTGTGATGTGAAAAGATGCTTTGCAGTATTTCAATATTTTTAAATTTATTGAGGCTTGCCATTTATATGGTCTATCCTGGAGAATGTCCCATGTGCACTGGAAAAGAATGCTGTTGTTAGCTGAAGTGCTCTGTAGATTTCTACGGGGTGAAGTTGGTTGATTGTATTGTTTAGTTCTTTTGTATCTTTGTTGAGTTTCTTTCCAGTTGTTCTATCTTTCATTATAAGTGGTGTATTAAAGTCTCCTAACTTGACTGTGGAGTCATCTAGTTGTCTTTTCAATTCTCTTAAAGTCTTATATACACACACACACACACACACACACACATATTTGGGGGCTCCTTCATTGGGTATATAGATATGTATTAATGTTATGTCCTGTTGTTCAATTGATCCTTTAATCATTATTAATGTCCTTTCTTGTGTTTTATGGTGGTTTTTGTCTTAAAGTCAAATTTATCAGAAATTAATATTGCCACTCTTGCTCTTCTCCCCCCCTCCAAGGGATGCATTTCCATAGAGTATGTGGGTGCATCACCCTGGGTTGAGTGGTCTGCATATACATCTTGTTTACTATTGGGCTGAGGGCCAGCCCCTGGGAGTGAGTTTTATTCCAGACCCAGAATGTATCCCAGGGCTATAGTATTGGGGATCTCACCAGACTCCATCCTACCAGTAATTCTGGTCATTATTGTGTTCTTGGATTTTGTTCCACATTTTTCTTCCCACTGTATCCAGGATCTCCAGTTTTGATCCTTTCCTGAGTGATTGGCATTGGTAGTCAGGCACCATCTAATTCTTCTGGTCTCAAGGTCCATCATGTCCTAGGGCTGATTGCTTCCAAATGCCTTTTTTTTTTTTTT
>NW_006922552.1:342072-345480 GCF_000298275.1 Orycteropus afer afer
TCCTCCAGGCTCATCCACATTGTGAGATGATTTGCATATTCTTCATTGTTCTTTGATGTAGCACAGTATTCCATTGTGTGAATGTACCATAATTTTGTTATCCATTCATCCATTGATGGGCACTTAGGTTGTTTCCATCTCTTTGCTATAGTGAATTGTGCTGTGATGAACATAAGTGTGCCCTGCCTCTTACCTCTTTAGGATATATTCCTAGGAATGGTATTGTTGGGTCAAATGGTATTTCTATTTTCAGTTTTTTAAGGAAACGCCATACCATTTGCCACAATGGTTGTACCATTTTACAATCCCACCAGCAGTGCATAAGAGTTCCAATTTCTCCACAACCTCACCAGCATTTCTCATTTTCTGTCCTGTTGAACTTTGCTATTATTGCTGGAGTGAAATGATATCTCATCGTGGTTTTGATTTGCATCTCTCTAATGATTAAAGATCGTGAGCAATTCCTCATGTGTTTGTTGGCCACCAGCATATCATCTTTAATGAAGTGTCTGTTGAAATCTTTTGCCCATTTTTGAATTGGGTTGTTTGTCTTTTTGGTGTTGAGGTATTGAAGTTTTCTATAGGTTTTGGTGATAAGTTCTTTGTCAGGTATGTCAAAGGTAAATATTTTCTCCCAATCTGTAGGTTCTTGTCTGACCCTTTTGATGATGTCTTTTGATGCACATAAGAATTTAACTTTTAAAAGGTCCCAGTCATCTAGCTTCTCTTCTACCTCCTGTGCATTCTGGATTATGTTTGATAGTCTATTTATGTCATAAATTAGGGCTCCTAGATTTGCTCCTATTTTATCTTTGATGAATTTTATAGTTTTCGGTTTTACACATAAGTCTTTGATCCAGCTTGAGTTTGTTTTTGTGAATGGGGTGAGGTATGAATCTTGTTTCATTTTTCTGCAAGTTGATATCCAGTTTTGCCAGCACCATTTGTTAAAGAGGCTGTCTCTTCCCCATTTAATGGGTTTTGGACCTTTGTCAAACATCAGCTGTCCATAGATGAATGGGTCTGTTTCTGGATTTTGATTCTGTTCCATTGGTCTATCTGTCTACCATTGTACCAATTCCACACTGTTTGACTACTGTGGCTGTATAGTAGTAGGTTTTAACATCTGGGAGTGTGAGACCTTTCACTTTGTTCTTCTTCAGAAGTGCTCTGCTTGTCCGATGTCTCTTTCCTTTCCTCATGAAGTTAGTAATTGGTTTTTTCATGTCCTTAAAAAAATTTGTTGGTATCTGGATTGAGATTGCATTAAATGTGTAGGTTGCTTTAGGTAGTAGTAACATTTTCACAATATTCATTCTACCTATCCATGAACAAGGCAGGTTCTTCCATTTATGTAGAGCCCTTGTCTCCTGTAGTAGTGTTTTATAGTTTTTATTATTATTATTTTTTTTTGTATAGGTCTTTTGTGTAAGATTTTTTTGTAAGATTTATTCCTAGATATTTTATCTTTTTAGTAGCTATTGTACAATCTTGCTCTTTTTTTGATTGCCATTTGCTTCAGATATCTTTTTCTAACCTTTGATTTTTAGTCTATTTTTGTCTTTGTCTCTAAGGTGTGACTCTTGTAGACAGCATATTGATTATGTTTTCTTATCCAGTTTGTAACCCTCCATCTCTTGAGTGGTGCATTTAATCCATGTACATTCAGTGTAATTATTGACAAGTATGAATTTGCTGCTGTCATTTTGTTATGTGTTTTTTTCATGGTGTTGCTGATTTCTTTGTTCTATGTAATTTTTGGTGCTGAGCCAATTTTGTTTATGAATCATATTATCACTTCTTTCATTGCTATTGTTTTAGTATTTGCTAAAAATTTGTGCTTGTCCTTTTTTTAAAATTTTGATGCTAAGGTTTATTATTTTTCTTTGAGGTTAGTTCTGGTTACCCAGTGCCACTCTGACAAGAACATACTACAAATGGGATGGACTTAACAAACAGGAGTTTATTTTCTCATAGTTTGGGGGCTTTAAGTCCAAGTTCAAAGTGCCAGGTTCTAGGGGCTGTGTGAAAGCCCCTAGATCTTGGGCTTCAGCTCTGCCTCTTGCTCCTGGCCCATTGAAGCCAGAGACATCTCTTCACTCAGGCAGCTACTGGCTGCTGAGGCTAACAAGCTCAAGGTCATGAAATAAAATGGCACAGCCCCGATGATACCAAACAACACAGTAGGCCATTAATCCAAGTCCTTTGTAAGTCCCAAGATTGGCAAAGCATGGCAGGCTGCTGAACGACGACATGGCTACATGCAGGGTCCAAGCATGCCAAAAGCTAGAGACCATTCCCAAAGCTGTTTCTTATATACAGGAAGCAGACCATATCCCTAAGGCAGCTACTCAGCTGCTTGTGGTAGATTCCACCATGGAGTTGATTACCAGTCTCATCATGGGGAATACCACATTTGGCTGCCCAACCACTCAACCAGGCTCAGCCAAGTTGACAGACTAACTGAACTACCACAAGGTTACCCTGTGATTTATAATTTCTTGCCAAGTTTAGAACAGTCAATTCTATAACACAATTTTCTTGAGTTCCTCACCATTTAGAAGTTCTGTAACTACACTATTTTTTTTTCCCCTCTTTTTGGTTTTTAGTTGTCCTCATTTGCCAGTTGGTGTTTCTGGTTCCCTGTTTATAGTCTTGCAAGATTATTTTACTTTGGATACTTCCATTACTGGGTTGGTTTCTGGGTTATGTCATTATGTATATTAATAGTTGGTTGTTGTTTGCTGTTGTTGGTTCTTTGTCCAGTGGACTCCATTTAACACCTCTTGTAAGGATGGTCTAGTTTTAATAAATTCCCTTAATATCTGCTTATCTGGAATTGTCCTAATTTCACCATCATCTTTGAGAGATATTTTGCTGGGTATATAATTGTTGGTTGGAAATTCTTTTCTTTCAGGGTTTTATATATACCATCCCATTGCTTTCTCATCTGCATGGTTTCTACCAAGAAATTCAAGCTTAGTCTTATTGGCTGCCCTTGTAGGTAACTTTTTGTTTTTCCCTTGCTGCTTTCAGGATTCTTTTTGTTTGTTTGTTTGTTTGTTTTGTTTTGTCTTTGGTTTTGGTGAGGTTAATGATGATATATCTTGGTGATTTTCTTTTGGGGTCTGTCCTGTTTGGGGCTCATTGAACCTCTTGAATGAATATATTCCTGTCTTTCATCAAATCAGGGAAATTCTCTTCCAACAAGTCTTTGACAATTTTCTCTGTGTTTTTATTTTGTCTTTTCCTTTTCTGGAATTCTGATTACATGTATTCCTCTTGATGGTATCCCACATGAAACTTAGGTTTTCTTCATAATGTTTTGATCTTTTTTTCTGATTGATCCCCTACCAAAGTAGTATTGAGATACTTGTCTTCAATCTCACTAATTCGTTGTCTTCCATT
>NW_006922552.1:346952-357935 GCF_000298275.1 Orycteropus afer afer
ACTTTTGGAATAAGAATAAATAGAAAAATATTTTTTAAAAATAAACCACAATATCTGAGAAAGGGGGAATAAGAGAATACAGTAAGAGTAAAAGAATAATAAAGAAAAAATAAGAAAACTGGAAGAAGAAAAACAAGTGATGGGAAGAACTGAAAGAAGAAAAGATGGGAATTAGGAAAAGGGAAGAGGAAAAAAGCACTAAAACCTGGGAAGGGAAAAAGAAAAAATAAAAATAAAAAGGAAGAAAAAAAGAATAATTAAAAACAGAAAAACAAATGGGGGGGGTAGGCAAGGCAGGGCACCCAAGCTCCATCAGAGCACACAGACTGAGATGGAATTCCTGCCACTCCAGAAGGTGTGATGGTTGCACCTCTGTTCACCAAGAGGGTGTGGGATATAAGAGTAACAAGGAGAATATCCCACCTTTCCAGTTATCAGCCTCCAGTGTGGTTGCCCATGCTCAGCAAATGGAGGCAATTCTTGGGTTGCTGGGGTCAGAATTCTTCCACTTTAAAGATCCAAAATGGTCACACCACTTGTACATATTCAACATGGCTGTGCCTTCAGGACAACTGAAAGTTCACAGCTCAATTGTCTCCTTATTTGCTGTTTTTCTTTCTGGTCACCAGCCACCAGTGTAGTTGTCCATGCAGCCCTTGGTGAGCAGTGCTGATTTTTATGTTACCACCCAGGTCCTAACACCACTTGTAAATATTCAAAGTGGCCATGCTGTCAGGACAGCCAACAGTATGCAGCTCTGTTTGTCTCCTTATTCACTGTTTTCATTCAGGTTCTTCTACTAATTAGCATTTAATCCACTTCTGTATCCTTTCCTTCAAAAACCAGGGCTCCAGAATTACCTTCTATATCTGTGTCAATTGATTTCTCTTTCCTTTGTTGAAGAGGGTCTGTGTAGCTTGTCTGTCTATTCTGCCATCTTCCCAGAAGTCCCCTCCATTTTGAGTCTTGACATAAGTTCAGACATCAGTTGAGTTCTTTCTGACCTTCAACATTGTGGCTATGCATAGACAAGTTCCAGGACAAACCTGTTGTTATTGTTGTTATTTTGCCATCAAGTCAGAGGGGCAATTTGCACTCAGGAAGAGTGCAGTTGAAAGTAGATTATCTTCACACAAAGAACTAGGGAACTTTCCTGAGTGTGTCCTTTTCTAATTTAAATTAAGGTTGAGGTCTGGATATTGTTTATCATACCATTGTGGTTATGACTCAGGTTTCATGATCATGAGTCATAATCAGACCACAACTTAGCCAGGTCGTCAAGGCCCAGAAGCAACCTGTAACCCTTTTCTATTTAAAATTATGCATGTATCCCAATCATGGTCCTTTCCCACCTGCAACAGTGATGAATTGATCTGGCAGCAATCATATTTTTCTGATGATTCCTTTTGTTTTCAGTCATATGTAATTAGTCCAGTGGCTGTGACTCAGCAAACTCCATTCAGCTTTCTGTACTGTGTACATGCTGATGGTTTCCCTCATCCTGTATTATTATCTTTGTCTTGCCCACATCTTAATAAAAAATAAAAGTGTCTCTACTGAACCTGTTTGAATCTGGAGTCTCTTTTCCCCTATTATGTACAATACCTATATGTATATATTTTTTTAAAAAATCATTGCCACTGAGTTGATTGCAACTCATAGTGACCCCCTCTCTGTTTCTGAGGCTGCAAATCTTTACAGAAGTAGATTTCCCAGTCTTCCTTCCATAGAGTGGCTGGTGGATTTGAATCACCAACTTTCTGGTTAGCAGTCAAATGCCTTAGGCACTATGCCACCAGAGCTCCTTTGTATGAATATACATATATGTATATATGTGTATACATAAGTGCATTTGCAAATGTACACATAAAAATGTGTATACATACACACACATATATGTGTATATGTATGTATGTACATATACACACATATTTGTATATGTGTCTGCATATATACATATATGTATGTATGTATGTGCATATATGCATATATATGTATGAATATGTATGTGTATATATGTATGTTCATGTGTATATGTGCACATATATACATGTACTATGAGTCAGAGCCCACTTGACATCACCTAACAATATGTGTATATATGTGTTTCTATACACACGTGTGTGTATATATATGTACACACACGCACATATTTAATCCTCTCATTGCTTTATTCTGTGTTCTCAGAGAGGCAGTAGCTGCAGTTCCCTCCATGGCACAAATGACAGTCTTATATTACAAATAAATAATTTCCTAACTAACACTGCAAAACCAAACAACAAGAGCTAGTTTCCAGAAAGTTTCAGAGTATCCATTTCTCTGTTGCAGCTTCTGTAAGGAGCTCTGGTCGTGCAGAGGTTAAGGCATTTGGCTACTAACCAAAAGATTGGTGGTTAAGGCATTTGGCTACTAACCAAAAGATTGGCAGTTTGAACCCACCAGCTGCTCCACAAGAGAAAGATGATGCAGTCCACTTCTGTAAATATTTACAGCCTTTGAAACCTTATGAGGCAGTTCTACTCTGTCCTTTATGGTCATTATGGTGTCAATTGGTTTGGTTTGGTTTAGACCTGGCCATAGCAAATGCAAGATGAGGCTGCCAGAGAGGTGTGGTGTTAAAGCACTCCTCTCCTCAACTTGACCTTCCTCCTGAAACCCAGGGGCAGTTGTTTTACCTTCTGCTATGCACTGTTCTCCAAAGCAGCCAAGAATTAGCTTCTGCCAGCCAAGGCAAAGATAATAAACAAAACAGGGTATATTAAAATGTACCTCCTGATAGCCTGTCACGCAACTCCTGCATATCAGCAATGGTATGGATCATAAGACTTGCCCCAATCTCTGCTCCCTGGTGGCTTTTTAGGAGCACCTCTACATCCATTGTGATAGTGCCTCAGAAACCCAAGGAGGGGTCGCTATGAGTCAGGTCTGACTCGACAGCACATAACAACAACAACAACAACCAGAAGGCTGGCCGTTCAAACCCACTAGCCACTCCTCAGAAGGAAGGTTGGGCAATCTACTTCCATAGTGATACCGCCTTGGAAAACCAAGGAGGGGTTGCTATAAGTTGGATCCAACTCCATGGCAGTGAGTTTGGTTTTTGGTTTAATACTGTGTTATGGTGCTGTGGAGAAATAAAGGAGGCATAAAACAAGGTCCTTGCCCTCAAAGACAATGGGATAAACAAATTTGTTTAATCAACTTTGTTCTGATTGCTTAAGGTCTAGGATTTCAGTGACTCCATTGAGCAATGGTGGACTCAATAAGCAGCAAGCTCCTAATCACTGGGAATGTTTAAGCCAAGGCAACTCAGTGAATTCAAAGAAGACATTCTTAAGGCTCTCTGACATGAAATAAAACATTATATGAAAGCGTATGGAATGAAGTATGAAGGCACTATTGGTACTGTATTGGTTTCCTATTGTACCAAATTACCGCAAATTCTGTGGCTTAAAATAATACAAATTTATTTTCCTACAGTTCTGGATGTCAGAAGTCTAAAATTCTGGTGTTGGTAATGTTGCAGTCCTTCTGGAGACTTTAGGGGAGAATCCATTTATTACCTTTTTCAACTTCTAGAAGCTGCCCACATTCCTTGGCTCATGGACCCTTTTTCACATCACTACAACCTCTAGTTCTGTTGTCATGTCTCCTACTACTGCCTTAGATGCTACTTGTCTCTTGTGATTACATTGGGCCCACGTATGTAATCCAAGATAATCTACCTCATTTCAAAATACTTATCTTAATTATATCTGCAAAGTTCATTTTACCAAGTAAACTGGCCACAGGTTCTGGGGATTAAGATGTGGACATTTTTGAGAAGGGATCATTACTCAGCCTACCACAAGGCTCTCTGAAGCTCAGAGACAGTCATTGAGATAAAAAAAAAAAAAAATCAGAGAAGTCTTTGTGGAGGTGGTAAATCTTGAAGGCTATGAAGATAATATATTTTCTAGGTTAGGAAATGACATGAATAACATAATTTACATACCCACCCACTGCCGCCGAGTAGGATCCAACTCATAGTGACCCCTCCTTGGGTTTCCTAGGTGGTATCACTAAGGTAGATAGTGCAGGAGTGGGTGGTAGGTTTGAACTTCCAGCCTTCCAGTTAGTGGTCAAATGCCTTAGGCACTACACCACCAGAGAGTGATATAAATGCATTAAGTGTGAGAAATGTGATCAAATGTGAAGAAGAAAAGATCAGAGCACAAAGAGCCTTAAAGTTAGGCAGAAGGGTACAAAGTTGGTAGAATACCAACTAGAAATTATGGCAAGTTTCTCAGTCACACACTAAATGATATAAGAAAAACAGTATGCCACTTTAGTTTTGTGTATTTCACTTTACATAAATTATATTTCAATAAAATGTATTTAAAAAAAGAAAAAAGAAAAGCAGCATTTCAGGATGATTACACTAGGTAAGTAAATATGGGAGATGGGATACTAAGAGGAGCAAAAGCTGAATGATTATGCCACTTTGAAAGCATCACTGACTTCTAAGTTGCTTTCAGAACACCTGAAAACAAACTGTCAACAACTTAAAAGGAGAGAGATAAGGCAAGGACAGGATTATTTTAGACTTTGTCCATCTACATACAGGGACACAAGTCACAGACAACAAATAGGGGAATCTAAAAGTGTTTTGCAAAGAAACATAATTTTCACGTGCTTAGCAAAGTTTTATTTTATTTTTTCTTTTTTTTAAAGAGGAGAAATATACCAGGCTTACCTCATTGCCACATTACTTCCATCAATGACAATTGGTCTCAAATTGTCACTGTTGTCTATTTCATCTTCAAGAGAGAGTTCAGGACATGAAATTTCTCTGGAGTTGGGTCCATGAGGCACTATCAGACTCAAATTGACCTGTCCTTCTGAATCACCTTTGTTCCCAAGTCTGACAAGCTCTGCCAATACATCATTAGTAAGTGATTCTGGGCCCAGCTTATTCAGCACTGACTGGATTTGTTCTTCTGTATAGCCCAGCTTTAGAGCAAAGTCAATCTTGGCTTGATATTCCTTTCCCAAGTCTAGCTTCCCATCTTTCAGAATGCTGCTCTGGGAGAAGCTTGGATGATCCAGACAGGGTGATCGACAAAGCTGGCGATGTGGTTTGGAGAGGATCTCCTTTTTCTTCAACTTAATGTTCAGAGGTTGGCACCTGATGTTGTCACTGCTCTTAAGGCTCATCTGTTCAAGGTCACTCTCAGAGCTTGTCCAATCTTCAGAATCAGCATTGCCCTGCTCAGTGCTATCCTGCTTAGGCTGCTGCTTCTCTTCCTTGGAGGCATTCTTCTTCATTTTTGGCGTCTCGACTGCAGCCGTGGCCGTCATCCCGTTCAATTGGCAGTCTGATATCTATCTAATCAGCTCTTTCTCTTTTTAGCCTGCTGGGAATCCACATGCAGTGGCATTCTTCTGTAGTGAAATGAGGTGATAGTGATAGGGCAAGAGTTTATCCGTTTGACTTGTTATGTTCAGGTGTTTCCAGCTCCTAGAAATGAACACACATATCACAATCATGTTTCTGGGAAAGAATTTAGAATACAGAGGTTTCTTCCTAAGAAACTATAGGTTCCTTGGTATTTGGTTTTACTGCTTTAAATGATTGTCAGTTTCTACTCATAGTGACCCCTCCTTGGGTTTCCGAGGTGGTATCACTATGGAAGTAGATTGCCCAACCTTCCTTCTGAGGAGTGGCTGGTGGGTTTGAACCACCAACTTTCTGGTTAGCAGTCAAATGCCTTAGGCATTACGCTACCAGAGCTCCCTAAAAACAAACAAATAGATAGATAGATAGGTAAAGTATCCATAATTCTTTAATAATTCTAGACATAAAAATTTTAGTGTTAGCAATAATATTCCCATAACACACAAACACAGAAAATCACATCTAAAGTTAACTTTTTATCACAACTTTTAAGAAGGAGAAACATGACATTTTAATTGGATGCAAGAATATATATCTATAAGCTTGGAAGGATTTTCTCTCTTGCTGCTTGAAGTGTTTTCAGGTCCCACTCTATTTCCTTCTTGCTAAGGTTGAGTTCCCCACTGATGAGCATGATCTCCTCAGCATTACTCTTTGCAAGATATCAGATACCCCATCTATTGGGGGACTGGAAAACTATTATAATTGGCTTCAAACAATTGAAGCAGGCCATAAGGGTAACAAGTAGAAAGGTGCGTTCCAAATAATAAGGAAGAGGGTGTGTGTGTGCTCATGTATGCATCTTGTATGAGAGCTCAAATTCTAAAGCATTTGGGGTTCTGGAAGGCTGTGGTCTACAGTAGGAGCCCTGAGTTCATTTTGAGGCTTGACATAAGTTTCAGATGCCATTTGGCTTCCTTCTGACCATAAACCAGCATTGTGGCTATGCACAGACAAGTTCCAGGACAAACCTACGGAGGGGCAGTTTCCCTTCAGGAAGAGTACGGTTGAAAGTAGATTATACTCTCACAAAGAATTAGCAAATTTACCTGAGAGTGTCCATTTGTAATTTAAATTAAGGTTGGAGTCTTGGTATTGATTTGGTTTGGACCTAGCCAGGTATTCATGGCCCAGAAGCAATCCTGTAACCCTTTTTTTTCTATCTTCAATTATGTATGTATCCCAATCATGGTCTTTTCCTTGCTTCTGTAGTCCCACTTGCAACAGTGACGAATCTATCTACCATCAGTCATGATTTTGTGATGATTTAAAATCAGATATAATTAGCCACATGGCCATGACTCAAAGGGGAACTCCAACCTTAGCAACAAGGAAATAGTATAGAATCTGAAAACTCAGGAGACTCCATTTGGCTTTCTCATGGTGATGGTTTTCCTTATCCAGGATGACTGTCTTTGTCCTATTCAACCCTTAATAAAAGTGTCTCTATTGAATATGTTTGAATCTGGAGTCTCTTTTCCCCTAATACAATCTGCAGCCTATATATATATAATCGTAACTGGTAAACAAAAGGAGAAAAATAGCTCAACATTCATGAGGAATCAGAACATAAAAAAAAAAAAGTAATTACAGAAGTGGATTAGGGACAATTTTATTTTTAAACTCCTCCTTTCACCTGTGTCATCTGTTTACATAAGTTTGAACCCGGCCAAAAGATTCTTCTCTTTAAGCTTTGTCTTCTTCATATTTAAAGTGAGAATATTGACACAGGGTATTTGTAAGGATTTGTAAGGAATACCACACAGGGTAATTGTAAGGATTTTATAATATGAGTAGGGAAAGTGTGGAGAACAGTGAACAGAACATAGGAGATTTTCTTAATGTACATAAAGCTGGAAAAGATATAACTAGTGTTTTATTTATTTTGACAAAATAAAAAGGAAAATGACAGTATGGTAAGGTTGTAGACACATGAGCACTCACAAACTCTTCAGGAAACTGCTGTACTCACTAATCTAAAACCAGACTACATGTGAAACCACTGTACAAGGAATTTCCAGTCACACATCAATCCTGTTTATATAAATAAGAGGAAAAGCCACCAATAGATTTATCTAAGAATATTATGGATAAATGCATGTTTATTGTAGGAGAATCACATCTGGAAACAACATATTCACACAGAACTGACATTTCAGAACTGATATTCCAGCAGCATATAATGACTTTCTAATGATTTCACTACCACTTATGACTTCAAACATCCCCTTAAAGAGGTAGCCAATGCCTAGACACTGTTCATTTTTCATTTCTCTGTTAATTTTTTAAAATTTTTTTTATTGTGATTTGGGTGAAAGTTTACAGAGAAAATTCATTTTCCATGCAGCAGTTCATACACATTTTGTCTCATGACATTGACTACAATTTACCACAATGTAACAGCTTTCTTTTCACTTCCTCCCCATAGTTATCTCTTTCCTGTGTCTTTCCCTCCCATGCATTCCTGCTCCCCACCCCTGAGTGGTCTCCCTGTGCATACACTGCCCTTCTGTTCTCACATGATTCATCTCTCCAAGGAGTGTATCTACCTGATGTAAATGATCAGCCCATATTCTGGTCCTTTATTTGGCTGGAAGCCACAGAGTGAGTTCAATTTCAGACCTGAAGGGCAGCTAGGGGCCATAGTCTCAGGGGTTTCACCAGGCTCTATCACACCAGCAAACCTGGTCTTTTTTTAAAAATAATTTTAAGTTTTGTTCCACATTGTTCTCCCACTCTATCCGAGTGGTTGACAGTGGTAACGGGCGCCATCTAGTTATTCTCGTCTCATGGTCATTAAGGCTGAGGATCACATGATCTACCAGTTCCTTGGCCCAATTGTTCCCATGCATCTTTGGTTGTTTTCATTTTTCTTTGCTCCAGATGAAGAGAGACCCATCGTTGTATTTAGATGGCTGCTTGCAAGCTTTTAAGATTCCAGTTGTTACTCACCAAAGTAGGATGTGGAATAATGTTTGTCTGTAGTATGTTATGCCACTTGAGCTTGATGTCCCCTGGGATCATGGTCCTGAGCCCGCAGGTCCAACTACTCGCTCCCTCCAGGTAGCTGGCTGTGCCCAAGAAGTCACCACAACCTTGTCCCTTCTCAGCTAGTAGAGCTGGACATTCTTACAGAACATACAAATACGCTTGTAGAAACATTGTCTGTCAACACTATACATGGTCATAGGCACACTCCCTCCTGCCTAGACATACCTGATTGTTCATCCTGTCCACTCATTCTCTGTTAATCTTTGTTACTTGAATTTTAAAGCCCATTTCCCTTTTAAGTTCCACATTTATTATCTTACATTTTATTCTCTGCAAAACAATTTCTAGTGTACTCAGGATATTGAGATTCCCCTCATTTATTCAAAGTCACATAGAAACAACTGTAAAAGATAAATTTTACTGCTCTTAGATATTTGGCCATAGAACCCTTTCTTCTTCTCTATCAACTGATATTTAGCTCTGTCTAAATTAACAGTGGTGTGCTGATATTTAGATCCAAAGTGACAGTGGTGTGAGCACCTTCACCATGTTCATGCAGACATGTGATGGCAAATTTAAATGCAGAGGAAATACCACACAATAGAAAACTCTAACTGAAATTACTAGTTATTGTGAAAGTTTTCTATTAAAAAACCTAAAGTAGAAGAGCAATAAATTGACTTCATGGAATAAACTTGGGTTGATCTTTCAAAGGTCAGCCTTTCAAAATATTTTAAGAAAAATGTTAGCTTTGTCCTAGAGTCCGTGTAGGTGTCATTTGTGTATGTGTGTGTGTGTGTGTGTGTGAGTTTGTTTTGTTTTAGAATGCAATTTTTTTCTATTACAACTGCGTCTATTTATTATTATTATTATTGTGATTTGAGTGAAAGTTTACAGAGCAAACTGATTTGCCATATAGCAGTTCATACACAATTTGTTTCATGACACTGATTGGAATCCCCATAATGTAACAGCTATCTTCTCACTTCCTCCCCATGGTTACATTTTCCTTGAGTCCTTCTTTCCTATGCATTCCTGCCCTCTGAGCTATCTCTCTGTGCAAATACTGCCTTTAAGGTCTACCATGGTTGATTGTTCTAGGGAGTGTACCTACCTGGTGTAAATGTTCATTCTATTGATGACTGGAAGCCACGAAAGTAAGTTCAATTCTAGGCCCGAAGGGTGACTAGAGGCCATAGTGTTGGGGGTTTCACCAGTCTCTGTAAGAACAGTAATCTGGTCTTCTTTATGATTTTGAGTTTTGTTCCACATTTTTCTCCCACTCTATCCAGGATCTCCAATTGTGATCCCTTTCTGAGTGGTTGACAGTGGTAGTTGGACACCATCTAGTTCTTCTAGTCTCACGGTCATGTGGGCTGAGGTTTGCATGGTCTACTAGTTCCTTGTACTAATTGTTTCCATTTTTTAAAATGCGTTTTATTGAAATATAATTTATGTACAGTGAAATGCACAAAACTAATGTGACATGGGTCAATGCATTTTTTTTTTTGGCAGTTCCCTCCCCTCCCCTCTCACCCCTGGCAACCAACAAAGAAAGTTTCCCTCCATATATAAACCTTTCCTTGGCCCTCCACAACAATGAACTAATACTATATTTGTCTTTCAGTGATTGACTTATTTCACTCAGCATAATGTCCTCCAAGTTCATCCATATTATGTGGTGTTCTGTAGACTCTACATTATTCTTTAGTGCTGCATAGCATTCCATTATGTGTATGTACCATAATTTGGTCATCCACTCTTCCGCTGATGGGCATGTAGGTTGTTTCCATCTTTTAGCTATTGTAAATAATGCTGTAATTAAGATGAGTGTGCATATTTCTGTTCCTGTCCTGGCTCTCACCTCTCTAGGATACATACCTAGTAATTGGATTGCTGGGTCAAATGGTATCTCAAATTGCAGCTTTCTAAGGAATCACCATACTGCTTTCCACAGTGGTTGTATCACTTCATAGTCCCACTAGCAGTGTATGAGAGTCTCAATCTATCCACATTCCTGCCAGCATTTGTAATTTTCTGTCTCGTTGAACCTTGTCATCAGTGCTGGGGTGAGATGGTATCTCATTGTAGTTTTGATTTGCATTTCTCTGATGGCCAATGATTGTGGGCGTCTCTTTATGTATTAGCTAGCCACTTGAATATCCTCGTTGGTGAAGTGTCTATTCGTATCTTCTGCCCATTTTTCAATTGGATTGTTAATTCCTTTGCTGTTGAAGCATTGGATTTTACTATAAATCTTAGAGATAAGTCCCTTGCCAGATATGTAATTATCGGCAAATATAAATTTGTTGCTGTCATTTTTGTTATGTGCTTTTTCATGGTGTTGATTTCATTGTTCCATATAATTTTCTATGCTGAGTTAGTTTTGTTTATGAATTGTGTTATCACTTCCTTCATTGCTATTATTTTAGTATTTGCTAAATATTTGTGCTGGTCCTCCTTTTTATTTTGATGTGAAGGTTTATCATTTTTCTTTGAGGTTACCCTGTGATTTATAGTTTTCTTCCCAAGTTTAGAACAGTCTGTTCTATCTT
>NW_006922552.1:358880-362833 GCF_000298275.1 Orycteropus afer afer
CTTTGCCTATTCAATGTCTTACCTATTTCTGAAAATTTAGTATTAATTTTCTGGATTTCTGTGTGTAGATTTTGTATCATTTCTAATTTTTCATTTATTTTGTCATTTTGTGCTTGTATTGTCTTTAGAAATTGTTCTAGGGTTTTCTTTGTGTTTTCCTTGATCTGCCTCTCAATTCATTGAAGATACCTAAATATAATTCTTTTGAATCCCTTATCAGGGAGTTCCAATGCTGCATCTTCCTCAGGAATGTGTTTTGGGTGTGTATCCCAGTCCCTTGTTTCTCCTGCTTTATCTTGCTTCTTTGTGTGGATTATGATGCTCTGTTGTCTGTGAGGCATTGTGTCATTTTTGTGTTTATATTTAATTGGTGATTGTATGTTGAAGTGACTTGCCCACAATTTTCATTTTCTTTATTTTGTCTGTATGTTATCTATGCAAGCAGGGTAATGTGTTGTGCTCCTATATTCACTAGTTGACAGCACTTATATACTCACCACCTGTCTCCTTTCTTCTTGTCAGCCCCTGACGAACTTGGCAAACAGAGACTATTCCTAGGTCCCTGGAATCCAAATGAGAATGCTATACCTTTAAAATCCAAAATGGTTGCCCCTTGTAAAGATTCAAAATGACTGCACCCTTGGTCACTTTAAATATCTAAAATATCTACCACTTATAAACATTCAAAGTGGCTGTGCCCTCAGTCACTTTAAATATCCAAAATGGCTGTGCCCTCTGGACAGCGGAAAATCAAAAGCTCAGGTTGTCTCCCTCCTTGCTGTTTCCCTTCCTAGTCATTGGCCACCAGCACAGTCATCCCAGCAGCCCTTGGCGAACAGGGCTGATCTTTAGGTCAATTTTCAGGTCCCAAAACCACTTGGAAATATTCAGGCTGTCAGTCCTGTCAGAGTAGCTGACAGTCCGCAGCTCCAACCGTCTTTGCACTTACTGTTTTCGTTCAGGTTTTTCCACTAGTTGGTGCCTAATCCACTTCTGTATAGTTCCTTTCAAAGCCCAGGCCTCCAGGATTATCTTCTGTATCTCTGTCAATTGGTTTTCCTTTCTTTGTTGAAGAGGGTCTGTGTTGCTTGTCTTCCTATTCCTCCATCTTACTGGAAGTCTTGTTTCCATGTGGTTTTGGTTTTCTTCATTCTTCTTTGTTCCAGATGAGAGACAAATTGTTGCATTTTAGATGGCTGCTAGCAAGCTTTTAAGACCCCAGTTACTATTCAACAAAGTAGGATGTAGAACAATGTTTTTGTGTAATATGTTATGCCAATTGAGCTTGATGTCCCCTATGGACCATGATCCTGAGCCCATGGGCTCAGTAATTCATTCCCTCAGGATGTTTGGCTGTAGCTCAGAAGTTACTGTCATGATTTTGCCCCTTTAGCACCATTACGTATATGGACATTCTTATAGCACAAATATTTATTTAGAAATATTATCTGCCAAACTTATACACGGTCATGGGTATATTCCCTTTTACCTAGACATACCTGATCATTCAGCCTGTCTACCTATGTATCCACCCACAGATTGTTTGTTATTACTGATAATGCAGTATTGTGTATGAAAAAAAGTGTTTATTATTTTTGTCTGTACCTCTTGTGCACCTCTCTGTGCCTTCCTTTTCCTTAGTGTTATTGTGTTGGTCATTTATTTTTGGTATATTGCCTTCCCCTTCACCCAAATTTGTCTCTTACCTGTCTAGCAATTTTCCCTCCCCTCCTATCTCGTCCCTGATAACCAACAAAGAATGTTTCCTTCAGTATGTAAACATTTCCTTGACTTTTTAAAATAATGGACTCATACAATTTTTGTTCTTCTGTGATTGATTTATTTCAGTCAGCATAATGTCCTCCAAGTTCACCCATATTATGAGGTGTTTTGTGGATGCTACATTATTCTTTAGTGTTACATAATATTCCATTTTGTGTATGTACCACACTTTGGTTATCCATATCTCCATTGATGGACATTAAAGTTGTTTCCACCTCTTTGCTATTGTGAACAGTGCTGTGATGAATATGATGTCCATATATTTGTTCGTGTCCTGGCTCTCACTTTTTTTAAAAATTTTCTTATTGTGCTTTGTGTGCAAACTTACAAAACAAATTTATTTTGCATCAACAGTTCATGCATATTTGATTTCATGGCCTCAAATACCATCCCCAATCATAAAAAATTCTTCTCACTTCTCACTTCCCCTCCCCTCAGTGTGACTAAGCCCTCCCTGTGCCCTTATAACTATGCATTCTTGTCTCTCCAGCTTTCCCTTTGGGCAGAATGTTCCCCCTCTGGTATCTCATGGCTGATTTATCCAAGGGGTGCATCTCCCTAGAGTAGGTAGGAGCATTGCCAGGGGGTAGGTATTCCGCATGTAGGTTTTTCTACTGTTGCGCATAGAGCCAATCCATGGAAATGAGTCCATTTCTAGTCCTGAAGGGTAAACCAGGTGGTCTTGGGGGTTCCACCAGTCTCTAACCAACCAGTAATTCTGGTCATTTTTGTGTTTTTGAATTTTGTCCACATTTTTCCTCCCACTCTATCCAGGATCTCCAGTTTTGATCCCTTTCTGAGTGCTTGCCATTGGTAGCTGGGCACCATCTATCTCTTCCGGTTTCAGGGTCATGAAGGCTGAGGTCCTTGTGGCCCATCTTATCCTTGGACTAATTGTTTCCAGATGCCTTTGATATTATTTCCTCTTTTTTGCTTCAGATGAGAGTAGACCAAACAGTTGCATCTTAGATGGCCATTTGAAAGCTTTTAATACCCTTGTTGCTACTCACCAAAGTAGGTTGTAGAACAAGATTTTTATGTACTATGTTGTGCAAAAGTTGGAAACAAAGAAGATTTACATGATGTCCCCTGACACTATGGTCCCGAGTCCACAGGCACAGTGAATCTCCCTCTCAGGGGGTTTGGTTGCCTCTGAGAAGTTACTCCAACTCTGTCTTCTGTGCTTCTGTAATGTATATGGCTAACTTTGTCACACAAGTGCATATGTAAGATTATCTTCAGCAAAATCTATCCTTGGTCTAGGGTGTATTCCTGTTTGCCAACCCCTAATTGATCCACTCACCTGTCTATGCATTTATCCATAGCCTAATGTTTGGTGTTACTGTTAATGCAGTATTTTGCATGTAAGAGTATATGCCTCCATTGTCTATATCTTATGTATGCATTTGTTTCAGTGTTCTACCTTTCCCAATGTCATCATGCTGGTCATAGACCCTTTCCATATTGTCCCTCCCCTCACCTAAATCAACATGGGACCCTCAACTAGTCTAAAATTTTCCCTCTCTTTCCCTCCCATCCCCAGCAACCAACAAAGTGAATTTCCTTCCCTGAGTAAAACTTACCACGACTTTTTACAATACAGGGCTCATACAGTCAGCCGCAGGGATCCAGGTGAGGAGAGGAAATCAGGCATGCCCAAAGCAGCAGGGTGGGAGAGTGAGAGAAAGGGGATAAAAAAGCCAGGAACTCAGACAGAGGAGCAATCAGCCGCAGGGATCCAAGTGGGGAGAGGAACTCGGGCACATGCAAAGCAGCAGTACAGGAGAGCAGGAAAAGGGAGATTAAAAGCCAGGAACTCAGACAGAGGAGCAGTCAGCTGCAGGGATCCAGGTAAGGGTGGTATGAGAGGTTTCCAACAGGGAGGCAAACTTGTCTGTAGGTTTGTCCTACTGTGGTGACATGTTGATGTGAGTTTCGAGGCTGAGTCACTGGTGTTTCTAACCCAGGGGGAAGCACATGGTGCACAGGTATCATCCCAGCTTACAGACTGAGACAGACTAGGAAGAAGGAAGAGGCCGTCCACTTCTCAAATAATTGTCCAGGGAAAATTTTATGAATAGCAAAGAAACACTGTTTGATACATTACCGCACAACTTTATGAATAGTCTGGTTAGGTTAGAAGGCTCTCAAAATAGGACTGGGAAAGAGCT
>NW_006922552.1:366848-368449 GCF_000298275.1 Orycteropus afer afer
TTAATGTTCTGGAATAGTTTGAGTAGTATAGGTGTCACCTCTTCCCTGAAAGTTTTGGTGAGTGACACCATGTAGGCCAGGACTTTTTTTGTGAGGAGATTTTTTTTTTTTTTAATGACCTTCTCAATTTCTTCTTTTGTTATGGGTCTGTTCAAGTGTTCTATCTCCAACTGGGATAGTTTAGGCTGGTCTTGTGTTTCTAGAAACTTGTCCATCTCTTCTAGGTTCTAGAATGTGTTGGAGTATAGTTCTTCATAATATTCTGTTATGATCATTTTTATTTTAGTTGATTCTGCTGTGATGTCACCCTTTTCATTTATTTTCATATTATTTGCATCTTTTCTTTCTTTTCCTTTATTAAATTTGCCAGTGTTTTGTCAATATTGTTAATCTTTTTGAAAAACCAGCTTCTTGTTTTGTTGATTTTCTCTACTGTTTTCTGCTCAATTTATTTCTGTTAACTATTATTATTTTATTATCTCTTTATTATTCCCTTACTTGGAGATACTGTAGGTTTCTTTTGTTGCTTTTTTTCTAATTGTTGGAGTTTTTGAGTTAAGGTTTTGATTTTGGTTCTTTCCTATTTTCTCATGTGTTTTGTTTTGGTATAAATTGACCTCTGAGTACTGCTTTTGCTTGTCCCAAAAGTTTTGGTAAGTTGTATCTTCTTTCTTATTTGTTTCTAGGATTTTTCTTTTTTTCATTTCACCCTTTATTTTTTCTGTTACCTAGTAGTTTTGAGTAGGGTATTATTAAGTTTTCACATATTTGATATTTTTTCCTTGATCTTCTATTACTGATTTCTAATTGTATAGCATTGTGATACAAGAAGATACTTAGTAGTATTTCAATGTCTTTGAATTTATTGAGGAATGTATTTTGTCCTAGTATATGGTCTGTTCTGAAGAATGATCCATGTGCCCTGGAGAAGAATGTGTATTGTGCTTTTTTTGGGTGGAGGGCTCTATTTCTATGAGGTCAATTTGTTTGATTGTGTTGTTGAGTTCTTCTGTATCTTTGTTGAGTTTTTTGTAGTTGCTCTGTTCCTTGAAAGTGGTGTGTTAAAGCCTCCTACTACTATTGTAAAGTTGTCTATGTGTCCTTTCAATTCAGTTAATATTTGCTTTATGTATTTTGGAGCTCTTTCATTGAGTGCATAGATATTTATTATGGTAACATCTTCTGGGTCAATCGACCATTTTAGCATCATATAGTGTCCTTTGTCCCTTATGGTGTTTTTCACCTTGAAATCTATTTTATCAGAAATTAATATTGCCACTCCTGCTCTTTTATGGATGCCATTAGCTTGATATATTTTTTCCACCCTTTAATTTTTAATTTGTTTTTCTCTTTGTGTCTAAGATCAGTCTCCTGTAGGCAGCATATAGATGGGTTTTCTTTACTTATCCAATCTGCCACTCTCTTTCTCTTTATTGATGCATTTAGTCCATTCACTTTGAGTGTAATTAGTGATGTTGTTGTTGTTGTTGTTATTTGCCATCGATTCGGCCCCAACTCATAGCGACCCTTCCTTGGGTTTCTGAGGCAGTATCACTACAGAAGTAGGATTGCCCAACCTTCCTTCCGAGGAGTGGCTGGTG
>NW_006922552.1:372853-373677 GCF_000298275.1 Orycteropus afer afer
TGAACACTAAAATTACAGTGATAGATAACACAGTAGAAGAACAAAAGAGCAGACCAGCCACTTCTAGTCTGCTCTTTTGTCCTTCTACTGTGTTCTCTATGACTGTAATTTAGTGTTCATCTCCTGGTTTCTAATTTCTGTTTTTGTATGAGTTCTAAATGTGTGTTTATCTTGTTATTTTGTTCTTGAATGATTTTCCTGAATTCTTCAAGTGTCTTTTTTTGTTTTACAAACAACATTATGTGTACATTTAGTTTCACTTGCATTTATCATGCCCAACCCTAACCCAGTCTCCTCTCCTCCCTGCCCAGTAACCCTCCCCCTGTGCTCCTCACAGTTACACACTCCTATTTGTCCTGCATTTCCTCATTGTTGCCCCTTTGTTGCCATGTGGTCTATTTCTCTAAGGGATGTATTACCATAGAGTATGTGGGTGCGTCATCCTTGGTTGAGTGGTCTGCATGTACATCTTGTTAACTATTGGGCTGAGAGCCAGCCCCTGGCAGTGAGTTTTATTCCAGGCACAGGATGTATTCCAGGTCCATAGTATTGGGGGTCTCATCAGACTCCATCCGTCCAGTAATTCTGGTCATTATTGAGTTTTTGGATTTTGTTCCACATTTTCCTCCCACTCTATCCAAGATCCCCAGATTTGATCCTTTCCTCAGTGGTTGGCATTGGTAGTTGGGCACCATCTACGTCCTCTGGTCTCCAGGGCCATTGTGTCCTAGGGCTGATTACTTCCAAATGCCTTTTTTTTTTTTTTGCACCCTTCTTTACTTCTGACACTAGGAGACCATTAGCTGCATCTTAGATGGCCAATT
>NW_006922552.1:373907-374738 GCF_000298275.1 Orycteropus afer afer
TTTTACAGTAATGGGCTCATACAATACTTGTCCTTGTGCAATTGACTTATTCACTCAGCATAATGTCCTTCAGGCTCATCCACATTGTGAGATGATTCATGTATCCTTCATTGTTCTTTAATATAGCATAGTATTCCACTGTGTGCAGGTACCATAATTTGGTTATCCACTCATCCATTGATGGGCATTTATGTTGTTTCCATCTCTTTGCTATATGAATTGTGCTGCGATGAACATAGGTGTACATATGTCTGTTTGTTTGTGCACTGTCTCTCACCTCTTTAGCATATATTCCAAGTAACGGAATTGCTGGGTCAAATGGTATTTGTATTTTCAGTTTTTTAAGGAAACACCATACTGTATGCCATTATGGTTGTACCATGTTACAATCCCTCCAGCAGTGCACAATAGTTCCAATCTCTCTGCTACCTTGCCAGCATTTTTAAATTTCTGTCTTGTTGAACTTTGCTATTATTGCTGGGGTGTGATGATATCCCTCATTGTTTTGATTTTGCATCTCTCTAATGACTAATGATCATGTGTTTGTTGGGTGCCAGTATATCATCTTTAGTGAAGTGTCTGTTTAAGTCTTTTTCCCATTTGAGAATTGGGTTATTTGTCTTTTTGGTGTTGAGGTGTTGGTTTTCTATAGATTTTGGAGATAAGTCCTTCATTAGATATGTCATAGGCAAATATTTTCTCACAATCTGTAGGTTCTCTTTTTACCCTTTTGACAAAGTCTTTTGATGCACATAAAAATTTAATTTTAAGGTCCCAGTCATCTATCTTCTCTTCTACCTATTGCACATTCTGGGTTATGCTTGATAGTCT
>NW_006922552.1:374923-378899 GCF_000298275.1 Orycteropus afer afer
TCTCTTCCCCATTTAATGGGTTTTGGAACTTTGTCAAAGATCAACTGTCCATGGATGGATGGGTCTATATCTGGACTTTCGATTCTGTTCTATTGGTCTGTCAATCATTGTACCAATACCATGGTGTTTTGACTACTGTGGCTGTATAGTAGTTCTTAAGATCCGGGAGTGTAAGACCTCCCACTTTGTTCTTCTTCTTCAGAAGTGTTCTGCTTATGTGAGGTCTCTTTCCTTCCATATGAAGTTAGTAATTGTTTTTTCCATGTCCTTAAAAAAATTTTTTGGTATCTGGATCAGGATTGTGTTAAATGTGTAGATTGCTTCAGTCTACTTCTCCATGAACAAGGTAGGTTCTTCCATTTATGTAGTGCCCTTGTTGTCTCTTATAGCAGTGTTTTATAGTTTTCTTTGTATAGGTCTTTTGTGTCTCTGGTGAGGTTTATTCCTAGATATTTTATGTTTTTAGTAGCTATTGTAAATGGTATTGTTTCCCTTATTTCTTTATCAGAGGACTCTTTATTTGTGTAGAGGAATCCAACTGATTTTTGTATATTGATCTTGTATTCTGCCACTTTGCTGAAACTCTCTATTAGTTCCAGTAGTTTTTTTTAATTACGTCCCTTGGGTTTTCTATGTACATGATCATATTGTCCACAGATAGAGATAGTTTTACTTCCTCTTTGCCAATTTGGATGCCTTTTATTTCTCTTTTTTGCTTTATTGCCCTGGACAGGACATCCAATACAGTGTTAAATAGAAGTGGTGATATAGGGCATCCCTGTCTGGTTCCCGTTCATAAGTGGAATGCTTTGAGTCCTTCTCCATTAATAATGATGTTGGCCATTGGCTTTGCATATATGCTTTTTATTATGTTGTGGAATATCACTTCTATCCCTGTTTTACTGAGAGTTCTGAACAGGAATTGGTGTTGGATTTTATCAAATGCCTTTTCTGCATGGATTGATATAATCATATGGTTCTGTTCTTTTGTTTATGTTGTGGATTACATTGATTGTTTTTCTGATGTTGAACCACCCTTGTAAACCTGGTATGAATCCCACTTGGTCAGGGTGTATTAATTTTTTGATATGTTGTTGGATTCTGTTGTCTAGGATTTTGTTAAAGATTTTTGCATCTCTATTCATGAGGGATAGTCATCTGCAGTTTTTCCTTTTAGTGGTGTCTTTCCATGGTTGTGGTATTAGTGTTATACTTGCTTCATAAAATGAGTTTGGCAGTATTCCATCTTTTTCTATGTTCTGGAATAGCTTAAGTAGCATAGGTGTCAACTCATCTTTGAATATTTGGTAAAATTCTCCAGTGAAGCCATCAGGGCCAGGAGTTTTCTTTGTGAGACTTTTTTTGACTTGCTCAATGTCTTCTTTTGTTATAGGTCTGCTCAAGTATTCTATTTGCAAGTGGAGTAGTTTAAGTAGGTTTTGTGATTCTAGAAACTTGCCCATCTCTTCTAGGTTGTCAAATCTGTTGGAGTACAGTTTTTCATAATATTCTATCAGTATCTTTTTTTTTTATTTCAGTTGTTTCTGTTGTGATGACACCATTTTCATTTACAATTCTTGTGATTTGGATCTTCTCTTCCTTTTCTTTTGTTAGATTTGCCAATAGTTTATCGATTTTATTAATCTTTTTCAAGAACCAGGTTTTTGTTTTGTTGATTTTCTCTATGTTTTTTTTTTCTGTTTCATTTATTTCTGCTCTGAACTTTATTGTTTCCTTGCTTCTAGATACTATAGGGTTCTTTTGTTGTTCTTTTTCTAGTTGTTGGAGTTGATGTGTTAGAGTGCTGATTTTGTTTCTTTCCCCTATTTTGATGTATGCATTTATTGCTATAAACTGTCCTCTGAATACTGCTTTTGCTGTGTCCCATAGGCTTTGGTATGATGCATCTTCATTTTCATTTGTTTCTAGGAGTTTTATTTCAGTTTTTTTTTTTCTATAACCCAGTAATTTTTGAGCAGTGAATTATTCAGCTTACACATATTTGATGTTTCTTCCTTGATTTTCTTATTATTGTCTCCTTGAGGACTAAGGTGCGACTGATACAAGCCATGGTATTTTCAATTACCTCATATGCACATGAGAACTGGATAATGAACAAGGAAGACCGAAGAAGAGTTGATGCTTTTGAGCTGTGGTGTTGGCAAAGAATGCTGCAAGTACCATGGACAGCTAAAAGAACTAACATGTCTGTCCTGGAGGAAATCCAGCCAGAATGCTCCTTGCAGGCAAGAATGGCCAGACTTCATCTCACATACTTTGGTCATATTCTCAGAAAGGACCATTCTCTAGAGAAGGATATCATGTTTGGCAAGATGGAGGGTCGATGAAAGAGGGGAAGTCGTCAATGAGGTTGATTGACATGGTGGCGACAGTGATGGGCTTAAGTGTAGCTAGAATTGTGGAACTGGCTCAGGACTGGGTGGTGTTTTGTTCTGCTGTGCATAGGGTCGCTATAAGTCAGAGACGACTTGCTGGCACTTAACAACAACAACAACAACCTATTATAAATTTGTAATTTTATAGCATTTTGGTCCAAGAAGATGCTTTGTATTATTTCAATGCTTTTGAATTTATTGAGGCTTGTTTTATTTCCTAACATATGGTTCATTCTGGAGAAGGATCCATGTGCACTGGAGATGAATGTGACTTGTGCTTTTGTTGGGTGGAATGTTCTTTATATGTCTATGATGTCGAGTTGGTTGGTTCTTCTGGATCTTTGTTTCGCTATTTTCTAATTGACCTGTTCCTCTTTGAAAGTGGTGTGTTAAAGTCTCCTACTACTATTGTAGAGTTGTCTATTGTTCCTTTTAATTCACTTAATATTTGGTTCATGTATTTTGGAGCACTTTCATTGGTTGCATAAATATTTATTATTGTAACGTCTTCTTTGTGAGTTGACCCTTTCAGCATCATATAATGTCTTTCTTTGTGTCTTACGATGTTTTTCACTTTGATGTTTTTTTATCAGAAAATAATATTACCTTCTTGCTCTTTTTTTGGTTACTGTTGGCTTGGTATATTTTTTTCCACCCTTTAACTCTTAATTTGTTTTTATCCTTGTGTCTAAGGTGGGTTTCTTGTAGGCAGTATATCGATGGGTCTTCTTTTCTTATACAGTCTGCCACTCTCTTTCTCTTGTTTTATGGTCTTATTTTGAGTTTCTATTTCTGATTTGGTTTTAGTGTTGATGTCACATATCCTAATTTTGTTGATCTCTGTTGTGGGTTCTCTATTGGAAGGACTTGTGTAAACATTTATTGTAGGGTTGGTCTGGTTTTCACAAAATCCCTTTTTTTTTTTTGTCTGGGAATGCCTTGATTGCATCCTCATATTTGATGGATAATTTGGCTGGATATAAGATTCTTGGTTGGAAGTTCTTTTCCTTCAGTGTTTTATATATGCCTTTCCATTGCCTTCTTGCCTGCATGGTTTCTGCTGAGTAATCGGAGCTCAGCCTAACTGTTTGATTATTATAGATAATATTTCTTTTGTTCCAGGCAGCTCTAAATTTTTTTTCTTTGTCTTTTTTTCTGGAGAGTTTGATTATAATATGGCTTGGTGTTTTTCTCTTGGGATCTATCTTGTGTAGGGTTCTATGAGCTTCTTGGACAAATATCTTTCTTCCTTCATTATATGGGGGAAGTTTTCTGTTAGTAGGTCTTCCACAATTTTCTCAGTGGATTTTGTCACCTCTTCTTGTTCTGGAATTCCAGTGAGGCGTATGTTGTTCCTTTTCATGTCATCCCATATAACTCTTAGTTTCTCTTCATTTCTCTTAAATCTATGTTCTGATTTTTCTTCATACAGGCTGGTGTCCAGGGATTTGTCTTCTAGTTGGGATATGCATTCTTCAGCCAGTTCTAACCTACTCTTTTGTGCTTCTACTGTGTTGTGTAATTCTGTAATTTTGGTATTCATTTCTAACTGTTGTTTTTGTATGATTTCTGATTATGCA
>NW_006922552.1:379144-380434 GCF_000298275.1 Orycteropus afer afer
CTAGACATTTTGAGGCTGTTTTTAACTGTTGGTTATGTATTGATTTGTTTTGTCTTGGTTTTATGATTTAATATTTTGAAAAGTTGGAGCTGGTGTATTTTATATTTTTGGTTATTAATTCAGGTGTCCTGGGTTGCTGTGCAGTTTTCTTTGTGATGATGTAATGGCTGTGTGAAATGTGGAAGTATGTCTCTGTTGTAAAGAGGATGTAGAATTTGAAACAGCAGGTATTATGGTGGCTGAATGTGATTTTTCTATTGGATGGGTGAGGGTATAGGTAGAGAGGGTGGGAGGACAAGAGAGAAGAAAGGGTAAGTCCAAGTTGCTAGGGGTGGTTTCTAGGGCTTTGGGCGGGCTGCTAATGATGACATTGTATTGTTATTACAGGCCTGCAGCTCAAGTTCAGCAAAGACTCCAATTGTTACAGGGTTGCCACTTTCTGCCAGGCTCAGACACATGCAAAAACTCTGCTCCCAAAGCCCCTTGCTGCCAAAAAGCTGACTCAAGACAACTGTCTGGCTGCATGATCTGCTGCAGTAGTTCCTCTCAGGGCTCACCCATTTGGGGTGCCAAAGATCTCTCCGCTCATGTTTCAGTGGTGCTGGAGTCAAGGAAAATGCTTGCTCACACCTAGTGAGCCCAAGATTACTGACAAAGTCCAGTGGGGGCCCTTCTGCCAAAAAGCTGGCCCAAGCCCATTCAGTGACTCAGTGTGGGAGCTCCTCCCCCAGCCTCCCCTCTTGTAGCGCCAATGGTCTCTCTGCTCAGACTTCAGCAGTGCTGGAAGTGTCTGCTCACATCCAGCTTACCCAAGTTACTGATAAAAGCAGGTGCTGAAGGTAGATCCTTGGGGTGATCGCTAGTATGCTGGTGTGGTCACTGGTATGCTGGTGTGCTGTGTCTTCTTCCTTAACCCAGGTAGGTCTCAGATTGCTCTTCTCTACTCCCAGTCAGCACTCTCCCGGGGAGGTCTCCGACAGCCTTTCTCACCTGCTGGTTGGTGCTCCACTGGGTAGATCTCCTGTTCTTGTTATTTTCTCCCCTGTCCCTTTCTGCTTTCTAATCCTACTCCCCTAAGTTTGGTGCACTCTGAATCAGTGAGCTGTTCAGAGTACAAGAATCCCTAATTCAAACTGCTGTACTTAGTTTTTCAGGCACTAAGATGGTAGGAGCTCTGGTAGCATAGTGGCTAAGGCACTTGACTCCTAACCAGAAGGCTGGTGGTTCAAACCCACTAGCCACTCCTTGGAAGGAAGTTTGGGCAATCCTACTTCCGTAGTGATACTGCCT
>NW_006922552.1:380619-381614 GCF_000298275.1 Orycteropus afer afer
TAACCAGAGGGCTGGTGGTTCAAACCCACCAGCAACTCCTCGAAAGGAAGATGGGGCAATCTACTTCCGTAGTGATACTGCCTTGGCAACCCAAGGAGGGGTTGCTATGAGTCGGGTCCGACTCGACGGCAAACAACAACAACAACAACAACAATATATATAATCCTTCTCAGGTATTTCTATTGCTTGTTCTTATTCCATGGTAGATGATAATTCTTTATCCTGGGCTTTTATTAACTCAGTTGTACTGGGTCACTTTCTAGCTTTCTCTGAGTTGGTGGAATCACTGGTGAGGATGTGGATGCAGTTCTCTGCTTGTCATGAAGAGGATTTGGATTTTGGAGGAGTAGCTGTTGTCCACCGTCTTTTGTTGATCCTGTGGCACAAGAGTTATTGGTTTACCTGTCTTTTGGGTGAGGTGCTCATTTTAATACGTCTGGTTTCCTGGTGGAAGTTTAATATGTCCTTCTATTGGATGAGGCAGGGGAAAAAAGGAAGAAATACAAATAAAATAAAATTTTAAAAAGGTGTCAGAAGTTAACTCGAGGATAGAAAGGTGGAAGGAGTTTTCTGCATTTGGGGTGAGATAATTCAGTCAGCAATGCAGGCACAGTCAAGGTAGTCTGGATCATTCTGAGGTGTCTACTGATGTTGATGCCCTGCTGTCAATCAAAGATCCACAGTTCAAAATAGAAAGACATCCCAATCGATAGAGGTCACCACTTTCTGGTTGGATTAAGAAGCCACAATATCTCAGTACCCAGGTCCACTTTGTGCCAAAAAGGGATTCCAAGTGTTGGACCTGCGCCCACCGCTGTGCACCCACTCCAGGGATCCATTTATTTGGAGGGAGTTCCTCCCTTTTCACTACTCTCTTCTGGAATCCATGGCAACCCAAGTCAATGGGAGTCTTTATTATTATTATTATTGTGATTTGGGTGAAGATTTACAGAACAAATTCACTTTCCATACAGTGGTTCACATATACTTTGTCT
>NW_006922552.1:383499-387826 GCF_000298275.1 Orycteropus afer afer
AGACTCCTCTCCATCTCCATCTCCACTGGCTGGGCGGGTCAATTTATTTTTTCCAGTTGTTTAATCTGCTCTGTTTCTTCACCTTCACTGAATTTAATACTTTATGGTCTTCTTAGTTGCTCACAACTCCAGTATTATTATTTATATCTGTTTTACCTGGTTACTCAGAGTTTCAGTTAGAAGAAGGATTAAACGTGCAGGTTATCTGTTTGATGCCATCTTCCTTCCCTCAAGAATGCATTTTTTTTTTTTATGTAAAGTTAACAAAAATGTCTTCTCATTCAAAGGAACAACCACTGAGTGTCAGACACTGTGCTAAGCCTCAGAGCTAAAAAGAGAAACCAGAACTGATCCTATTTTCAAGTAATTAAAAAATTAGAAAAAAAAGGGGCCACAAGTGTTCCTAATCAAAACCATAATAAACAAGCTAATTGCTGTTGAGTTGATTCTGACTCATAGCAACACTATACGACAGAATAGAAATGACTCATAGAATTTCAAAGGCTGTAAATCCTTACAGAAGGAGACTGCCACATCTTTCTCCCCAGGAGCATCTGGTGGATTGTAACTGCTGACCTTTCAGTTAGTCACTGGGCACTTTAACCACTGTGCCACTAGGATGTGCAAAATGATAGTTTTATTGTATTTTATCTCTTTATTGTTTATTAATAATTATGGCAAAACAATAGGCATAAATTGGGGCTGTCACAGGCAAACCTATAAGTATGGCCACCTACTTTACTTATAAATTTCCATTGATACACAAAATAAAAAAAAATACCAAACCCATTGGCATTGAGTTGATTCCAACTCAGAGACTTTATAGGACAGAGTAGAACTGCCCCACAGGGTTTCCAAGGCTATATATCTTTATGGAAATATATTGCCTCAGAAAAGGTAATTCTGCAAGTAAGGTGGGAGATAGGAATGTTGCTCGAAGGGATTAGGGAAGAATTCAAGAAGGATTTAATGGTTAAAGTTATTTGGTGGCAATTCATTCATTCAAAAGGATTTACTTAGTGCTATCCATGTGCCAGGCAATGTATTAGGAGATGGGGATAGAAATATAGATATAGATCCTGACTTAATGAAGCCTATAATGGTGGTGGTGATGGTTGGGCTGAGATGAAAACAGACAATAATCAAATAATCTTGTAGTTCATGACATAACAGACATATGCACAACTATTTTCATCGAAGCATTATTCACAATAGCAAAAAGATGGAAACAACCTAAGTGTCTGTCAACACATGAATGGATAAACTAAATGTAGTATATACACACAATGGAATACACTGCAGGCATAAAGAATAACAATTAGTTATGAAAATATATTATAATGTGGATGAATGTAGAGGACATTATGCTGAGTGAAATATGTCAATCACAAAATAACAAATAATGTATAATCTCACTATTATAACAAGACAAAGTATACAGGTATATACAACATTCACTGGTGGTTACCAAAGATAGGTGTGGAGGGGTAGTTCTCTAGATAGCAGACATTTGTTATTTTTGGTGATTGTAAAAGTCAAATTTCAGACAGAATAATCAACATTCAGCTATAGCTTAGTAAAATCATAATATTATTAAAAATACAGAAAAAGAGAGAGAGAAGCATGTTACTGTAATTTTAATTTTGATTCCCATGTGTTCATTGCTAGCATGCAGATATAAAATTTATTTTTGTATGTTTTAAAGAAAGAAAAGTAACACCAAATGTGTGTGAATTGTGAACAGCTAGACCAAGGTAAATGATGTCACTAAAAAATAACACAAGAAAAAAGGATATTTTTGGTGAATGCTATGAAATAGCAATAACAATGAAAAAATATGAGTGTGGTTACATGTGTATGCATGTGTGCATACAACTGTATGTGGACATATATAGATGTAGCAGGTGTATATATATTTGTAAATATATACACATACTGGTATGCATCACTTAATATCTACAGTTTGTTCTGTGAAACAGAACATTATGTGATTTGGATGTTGTGTGAGCACTATATTAAAACCTTATAGGAGTCTGCTTCCAGTTGTCCTTGTCGTGGCTGTTGCTTTTGTTCGAGCTGCAGGTGGAGGCCAGAGGGATAGTTAACAACAGTGGTGGTAGCTGAGAGGGTGGGGGCTGGCACAGAGCAAGAAAAAGAAAATGGGGAGGGAGTAGAGCACATCCAGTCCCACACATTGTTCCACCCACTTGTGCAGTGGGAGCAGTCCAGACCTTACAGACCCTGCCACCACTGCTACCACTTCCCACTAGACAAAGCCCAAGAGCCTGCACACAGAGCCATATCCTCTGTCTAACCTGCCTGTATCCCACCTGTGGTCCAGTGCTGCAAGAGTATGGGTTTTGGGTCTATAAAACCATTAGGTGGAAATAATAAACAAAAAAGAGTTGCTTTCCCTTAAGAAAAACAAAACAAAACCAAACAAAAACCCTTACGGGACCATGGATGAATATGTGGATGGATGTTGCCTGAACAGACCTTAAGTGACAAATACCTGTATATTCATATATATAATAAAGTACATAGGAAGGATAAACATGGATACTTCTTAGACCTAAACAAATACATCCTGGGATTAGTTTACAGAGTCTGAAGGCTTAAGACCACAGTCTCCTGGAACAATTTGGTCAAGTGGTATAATACATAAAGTTTATGTTCTACATTCTAGTTTGGTGAGTAGCATCTGGAGTCTTAAAAACTTGTGAGCAACCATCTAAGATACAGCTATTGGTCTCTATGCATCCGCAGTAAAAAAGAAAGAAGGTAGTCTACATGAACCATGACCTCATCTATCCTGAGATCAGAAGTACAAGATGGTGCTTGGCTACCACTATTGATTGTTCTGGTCAGGAGGACAATAGATGGACCCTGGTACAATGGGAGCAAAATGTGAATGAGAACTCAAATTCTTAAAGAGTCTAGACTTAACTGGACCAGTTAAGACTGGAGGACTCCCCAAGACTATTGCCCTGAGATACTCTTTAAACTTTGAAAAAAAACTATTCCATGTTCATAGCATCTTTTAGCTAAATGAAAGATTGGCTCACAAAATAAACAATATCACCTGTAAGACCTGTGATTCCTCAAGAAAATCATCTATATGATATTAAGACTTGGCTGACAATAATCTTACATATGCACTTCTGCTATAAAAATTAGTCACATACATTACAGAAGCAATAGAAGATAGAGTTGGAGTAATTTCTCAGAGACAACCAAACACCTTGAGAGAGAATCACTGGGCCTGCAGACTCAAGACCATAGTCTTGGGGAACATCATGCTCAACTGGCACAACATAGTACATAAAAATCTTGTTCTACAATCTACTTTGTTGAGTAGAGGTTGGGGTCTTAAAAGCTTTCAAGTGGCCATCTAAGATGCAACTACTGGTCTCTCATCTGAAGCAAAGGAGAGTGAAGAAAATAAAAGTCATTTACAAGATGGTGGAATAGGCAGACAAGCTACGCAGACCCTCTTCAACAATAAAAAGAGCAACTAATCAATAGAGATACAGAAGATAATCCTGGAGCCCTGAGCTTTGACAGGAAGTGTACAGAAGTGGATTATACACCAACTAGTGGAAAAACCTGAATGAAAACACTGAGTATGGAGATGGATGGAGCTGCGTACTGTCAGCTACTCTGACGGCACAACCAGCCTGAATATGTCCAAGTGGTGTTGGGACCTGTGAATTGACCTAAAGATCAACCCTGGTCATCAAGGGCTACAGGGATGACTGTGCTGGTGGCCTATGACTAGGAAGGGAAATAGCAAGGAGGGAGACAACTTGAGTTGTGGACTTTTAGCTGTCCAGAAGGTGCAGCCATTTTGATTGTTTGGAAGTGGTGGCCATTTTGGATATTTAAAGCCACTGAGAGCACAGCCATTTTGAATGTTTATGAGTGGCAGCCATTTTGGATCTTTAAAATGACCAAGGGCACAGCCATTTTGAATGTTTACCAGCGGTGGCCATTTTTGGATATTTAAAGTGACAGCATTCTCATTCAGATTCCAGGGACTTAAGAATAGGCTCCATTTGCCAAGGATGACAGGCATATATGGAGGGTGACAACAGGAAAGGAGACAGGTCGTGAGTGTATAAGTGCTTCCAACTAGCAAATAAAGGAGCACAGTACCCTGCTTACATAGATAACATCCAAACAAAAGAAAGAAAACAAAAATCGTGGGCAAGTAACACCAGCATACATCACCAATTAAATATAAACACAAAATTGTCACAATGTCTCAGAGAGAACAGACCATCATAGTCCACATAAAGAAGGAAAATAAAGCAAGAGAAACAAGGGA